>NW_028281264.1:412500-699074 GCF_059751285.1 Brachycentrus maculatus | reverse complement strand
GAACATTCCGGATATTTCTGTACAACAGTTTATTTTATTCTCCAAACATTAATTATTTACCAACATGTGTTTTTATAAACCTACGCATATATTTATTTTAAAATATATTTAGAACAGTGTATTTTTATGTTGGAGGGGATTATGGGGGCCAAACTGTAACACGCTAAGTCACAAAATAATTTTTTTTAAAGTTAAAAATGTGATTCAACTTTGTAATTCACAAAACGATGAACATTTTACGCATATAAATAACTAAACAAATTATGAAAGAAAATTCATTGCAAAAAAAACATTATCTTTTTAAGTAGTGGTAGGTAGATACTGTAATCGTGAAATCGTTACATAATTCTTTACACTCATACATAACCACCTATAATTCCGATTTCTGACATGTGACATACAAGTTCAGTGGAACCTCTTATAGTGAGCATAATTCTTTCCAGCATCTTACTCGTAAAGCGAAACAATTTTCATCATAGAAATCAATCTAAAATACGATAATGCTTTCCATACCACGTATATATATGTATAATAATATCTCTTTATTCCCGCTTGACTAAGTGGTGGGTGCAATACATGTTTTACAACATTTTTTTAATACAATGAAATTAAAAATAATAAACAAATGAGAATAAAAACAATGAAAACAAACGGTGAAAGAAAAAAAATAAAATTTGGAGAGATGAACCTTAGCTCGCTGGCAAACGCAGCACTGTGCCCCAGTGCCACATATATTATATATATATATATATATATATATATATATATATATATATATATTTTATATATATATATATATATATATATATATATATATATATATATATATATATATATACACACATATATATATATATATATATATATATATATATATATATATATATATATATATATATATATATATATATTAGCTCTTTGGTGGTCAGCTCTTGACTGTGTTCTTTCAAAGCTCCCGGCGCGGAAGTCCCGGCTCACAAGTGAATGTCGTGAAAAAGGGACTTGCACTTTCTCTGTAATTCGTTATGCGAAGCGTCGCTTAACTTTTTCATATATTTTTTTCTCGTAATGCGAATTATTCGTTGTGAGAGGTTCCAATGTATTTGAAATACTTGATCATGCCAAGTTTTCCTCATTCTTCCTCTACTTCTTTTTCAAACTGCATTTGTCTCATAAATTTGTTTTACCGTTTTTTTCTTCACTCATTCGATTCACGCGCCCAAATCATCTCAACACATCTTTTTAATTTTTTCGATAATGTTTAACTCAGCCTTGCATTCTTTCAGGCTTACTACCGTCAAAGGCTTGCTTAAGTGATCACTTTTCACACGTGTAACATTCACCAATTCTACCCATGATTAACAACCACAATATTCAAATTCTTGGAAGTTCTATAAATATGATCCAATTTCGAAACATTGTGATTGAATCGCCAGAATTTTACTAGAGACATCTATTGGTGAGATGAAAAGAAGCTTTTTTATTGAGCAGAAAGTCTTTCACACTTGAGAAACGCTTGAAAACATGATTTTCAATTTATTTTAGCCTTTAATTTGACCGGTTAATTTATTTACAACATTGAGAGTGTGTCCACATGTTGTAATGATTTAATATCCATTTCGAGCACTGTCCCAGGGGGGAAGTGAGCGCTTTGTTATGACGTGCGTATAAATACGCCAAGCGAACCACGACGGAATGCGACCCCAAAAATAGGTTGACATCGAATCACCTCGTAAATAATTCCAAAACACTCGTGTGAAATGCAATAACTCAGGCGCCGTTAGCCGGCGCCGGTGAAACTTCTTATCCTTTTTCAACATAAGATGGCGCCAGTAGTGACGCTACTTCCACAATAACACTGAGTCAGGGTTACCAACAATTTATTACATCGAGACCAGAATGGACTAGAAACGTGCTTAGCTTCCGTATATATAGTGCCTATACATACGTATAAGCTTGCTTCAATTGCAAAATCTAAGCGTTGCCATCATTTTACATATTTTAATTTTAAAATGTAGGGTTATCCCTTAAAAAAACGATATTCAAATAACGTTGTATTGTAATTATAAAATACGACAAAAAGCTTCAACTCACTAATAATAAGAGGTGTTTAAAAATGATGCGGAATGCACTGAAGCACGTGTCACATTAGATATTAAGAAATAGTGGTATTTACTAAGTAAAACTTGTATCAGCTTATAAAATAGTGGTATTTTATAAGCTTAAATAATAAAAATGAAAATGGTATTTTCTGGCGTTTCTCATATGTGTGATTATAATCCAGGATTCGGATCTCACATACTAATATAAGAGTTTCTGATTAATAAAACGCTTCTTAACATCTCACCAATAGATGTCTCTTGTGAAGTTCTAGTGATTCAAGAACAAGGTTTCTAAATTGGTTCACTAAATATAGAACTTCTAAGAATTTGAGTAGTGTGGTTGTCAATAATGGGTAGAATTGGTGAATAAAGTGATCACTTAAACCAGCCTATGACGGTCGTCAGCCCCGTAAATGCCCAGACTTCCATATTCTTCTTTATATTTGGTGAGATGTCAAAAAATAATAAGTAAAACTTAATTTAAAAATAAGAGACATTAAACATAAATTCAATATTACAGTTTGTTTTATTCATTCAATTTTAATTCAATAAAAAAAAAACTAAGTAACCATAACGCCGCTCATCTGCAGTGGTAGGCAGAGAGAATAAAACGCCAACCAATCCGTCTTTTCACGCAATCTTTCCCTTTTTAAATTCATACATCTTCTATATATACACGCTGATTATTTCAACTCCTGACCCGACCACTTTCAAGTATTTGAAACACTTGATCATGCCAAGTTTTCCTCGATATTCCTCTGCCTCTACTAACAATTTCTATTCTCATTCGATTCAATTCAATAAAATAGTAAATTATAATAGTTTGATTGTATTCCTCCGTTAAATAAGTCTAGTTTATTAATGTTTTGTATGAAATTCGGTTTTTGTAGTATATTGATCATAATAGGTGTGTCAATTTTCTTTTTTTTTCATCTTTTCAAGATTACATGATAGTAAAGAGCTCTATTTGTAACTTAGGATGGTTTGACTCGACAGACTCTGAGAAATGAGGAAATGTCGTACGACCCATGGTCGTAACAGAGGAGGAGATTTAATTGGCTTGGCTATGTACAAGTACTACGCATGCTTCGAGCTTGCCTGTTTTGCCACTCATCGCATTCTTGCCAAAACTACTGCTGACAATTCGTCTGCAGTTCTCGTCTAAACTCAGACCTGACTTGGGGGGATACAAAGGAGCCGGCAGCTGATAGGACCAAAGAGCTTGGAGATGGCATATTGTAAATTGCGTCTTTAAAATGCGCCTTAAACACCTTGAAACATTTTTTTTTTAAATTTTTTTCTTGAAATGTAAATAATTAAAATGGGAACCTACTTCATTAAAAGGATTTCGGAATATTAAAATATGTACCTCCACATCCGATAATACCATCCAAGCACACTGATTATATTTTACTATTGGTAAAATATTTAAATGTCAAAAAAATGTGTTCAGTTAAAATGCTTGCATGAAAGACATACGAGTTTATTTTCTAACAACGCTCGGACTCAAACGAATACACATTTTGTCTATACATATATATTAATATAATTACAGTAAAACCTTGATACGACGAATTGATTGGGGGGAAGGGGTGTTTGTTAAAGCCTTAAGTCCGGTATATAAAATCACGTTTAAAATAAACAAAACATTTTTTTTTAAAATATGAACACTATATTTAGATACATGTATTGAACATTAGATTACATGTATTGAAAGCTTTCCCGCATTCTCAGATCTAATACAGAAGTATCTAGACTTTCTGACAGACCTTCTATTGTAAAGCATTTTTATATGAACTAAGTTACGAAATTTTTTGAAAATGTGAAACAAAATTAAAAGACGATTTTACTTTGAATTTACATTTATAAAAGCTTTCAATATCCCTGTCACTGCCAATCTGAATACATACAAGGTTGTAAAACCACCACCAAATTTTCTAAAAGTGCCCCGGTGTAGGCAGTGAAGGGGATTAGTAGTTAGTTATTTCAGTTAGTCAGCTAGATCCGATGCCGACCTGACGTTGGCCGGTACACCGACTAGCACAGCAAACAGACACGGAACAGTGCAAAGATTTTGCAGAAAATGGTCAGTCATCGCATTTCCCCCTCAACCATTATTCATCGACACTCTATGACGGATCCCTTTCACAAGTTATTATGATCTTTTCTGTTAAGGCCCAGCATTCGTTGAGTAGCAACTCAATTTCCTCTTTATTCAGGTAATATTTTAAATAGTTTTTTTCTTAAAACGCCTTTTTTTGCATTGAAAAAATAAGTTTTTCCTCGAAATAATTTTATAGTTTTTAAATGAAACGAGTTTTTGAAGGGTAATGGTAAGGAGTTAAAAAAAATTCTACATAAGTTTATTCTAAAAAACAAAAAAACGTCCAATATACATTCTTCAAAAAAAACGGGCGTGAGCAGACAAGTGACCTCTCCGGTGGTATCCAGTCAAATGAATGTGACTTAACGAATACTGGGCCTTAATGATGTTCTCTTCGTAATCTACATGATATTTGTATGAAATCACACAGAGGTTACAACAACAAAACTTGTATTTGCAGCAATTATGCGATTTAATTATGTATTATCAGTTTATTTACTATCAACTTTGACCATCAAACACATACGTAAAACTTCACTTCCAATTCAATTGATTATTTTGGTATTCGGTTGTAGATCGGGTGAATGAAGTGATTTCTTCTTGTAGATTGTGACTTGGTGAATGGACGAGATGACTAATCAACCACACTACTCAAATTCTTGGAAATTCTAAATATATATATATATATATATATATATATATATATATATATATATATATATATATATATATATATATATATATATATATATATATATATATATATATTTAGAATTTCCAAGAATTTGAGTAGTGTGGTTGATTAGTCATCTCGTCCATTCACCAAGTCACAATCTACAAGAAGAAATCACTTCATTCACCCGATCTACAACCGAATACCAAAATAATCAATTGAATTGGAAGTGAAGTTTTACGTATGTGTTTGATGGTCAAAGTTGATAGTAAATAAACTGATAATACATAATTAAATCGCATAATTGCTGCAAATACAAGTTTTGTTGTTGTAACCTCTGTGTGATTTCATACAAATATCATGTAGATTACGAAGAGAACATCATTAAGGCCCAGTATTCGTTAAGTCACATTCATTTGACTGGATACCACCGGAGAGGTCACTTGTCTGCTCACGCCCGTTTTTTTTGAAGAATGTATATTGGACGTTTTTTTGTTTTTTAGAATAAACTTATGTAGAATTTTTTTTAACTCCTTACCATTACCCTTCAAAAACTCGTTTCATTTAAAAACTATAAAATTATTTCGAGGAAAAACTTATTTTTTCAATGCAAAAAAAGGCGTTTTAAGAAAAAAACTATTTAAAATATTACCTGAATAAAGAGGAAATTGAGTTGCTACTCAACGAATGCTGGGCCTTAACAGAAAAGATCATAATAACTTGTGAAAGGGATCCGTCATAGAGTATATATATATATATATATATATATATATATATATAAATATATATATATATATATATATATATATATTTATATATATATATATATATATAAATATATATATATATATATATATATATATATATATATATATAAATATATATATATATATATATATATATATATATATATATATATATATATATATATATATATATATATATATATATATATATATATATATATATATATATGTATATGAAACAATTTCGAAACATTGTTCATGAATCACTAGAACTTTACTAGATACATCTATTGGTGAGATGAAAAGAAGCTTTTTATCAAAGAAGCTTTTTATTTTTATTTAATGCCCCGTTAATGGCACAAAAAAATAATATGAAAAATGACTCTAGATTATCTCCAATAGAGGTTAAAAATAACCTCTATTGGAGATAATCTAGATTTGTGATCAAGTATTTGGACACACTCAAATGGACAAATCAAACTCTTTATTGATTTGTCATTGAACATTTTTTAAAACTATATTCTTGTTTAATTCCTCTCCTTAAATATTTCTTGCTATTTTTTCACTATGATGATTTTAACATTTTATTAATTTATGACAATATCACCCAGGAACAGATCTTGGCTACATTTCAAACGATGACAGGTTTGACCATTCTTATTTACATTAATTGTTTTTAAAATACCTGCATCTGGACTTGTGCGGTCAAACAGATCTGCGATGTGAAGTGACGGGGCAATTATCAAGGCTGCAGTCAAAAATTGTACATGGACAAACCCTGACATGAAGATCGGCAGTAAAATTAAAATATATAAACCCAGCTTGCGACCCATCATGACATATCGCTCACTCCTTTCAAGAATGTCATAAATCAAAAATCGTCAATTTTCAGTTGTGCATGTTTTCCGAATGTCCAGAAAATGTACCATATCCCAGCAAAAGAGGCATATTTTTAACTTAATATTTACCCGCTACATGGTAGAAAGTGTTGTTATTGCATTTTGAAGAACAGGTATTGTTTAATTATTTTTTTAAATATATTAATTATTTTTCAAATGTAGAAAAAACCTTCAGGTTTTACCTAAAAAGATCTGTTACACAGTAAAAATTTCAATAAGTGGCTTCATATTTATTATTAATACATCCTATTATATTTTTAAACTTTAAAAACGTTCTCCTGAAAAATCAAGATTTTTTATTTATGACGTTCTTGAAAGGAGTGAGCGATATGGGATCGAACGCAGAGTGGATACTGCAGTAACAAAAAGCGCACTAAGAGTGTCAGAAATGAAGACTCTAAGGATCATATCTGGCAAGAGTCTAGATTTTAAATTATTGCAATTGTATTATTGTATTATGAAAAAAAAATTATATATATATATATATATATATATATATATATATATATATATATATATATATATATATAAATATATATATATATATATATATATATATAAATATATATATATATATATATAAATATATATATATATATATATATACATATATATATATATATATATATATATATATATATATATATATATATATATATATATATATATATATATATATATATATATATATATATATATATATATATATATATATATATATATATATATATATATATATATATATATATATATATATATATATATATATATATATATATATATATATATATATATATATATATATATATATATATATATATATATATATATATATATATATATAAATATATATATATATATATATATATATATATGTATATACATATATAACATTGAGACATTAAAATGCTAAAAAATACATTTAAAGAATTTTATATATGTTAAAATGTTGCTGAATGATAGATCAAAAAAGCGTGACATAACATGGCTGCGTTTTTACAGTAAAACATAAGATCAGCAACCAGTTCAAAAAATATATGTAAATTATTATATTTATAGAAAAAAATAACAATTATCAAATACTTTATATGAGCTTTGTACTGACATTTCTTGGTGAAACTGCATTTTATAGAATAAAATAACAACTATGTAATTTTTTCCATGTGAATTTATTTGACCAGTAACCGGGTTTCGTCGTAAAGGACATCATCAGAATGGTCTACATCATCAAACGATACCAGTTTGATGATGTCGGTTACGACGAAACCCGGTTGCTGGTCAAATAAATCCACGTGGAAAAAATTACATGGTGGTTATTTTATTCTATAAAATGCAGTTCCACCAAGAAATGTCAGTACAAAGCTTGTATATAATATTTGATAACCATCTACTACTCGCATGAGAGCTCGCACGGATATGTAAATACCCCGCACGTCTTCAAACTCGCACCTATGAACTTGACCTAAAGCGAGCCCTGTGTTTACAAATTTGTCTCGCGTCTCGTAACGTCGCTCATCTCATTTCGTCGCTCGTGTGCATGTGTAAATGCGCTGTTAGAAGAACACTTGAGGTGATCCCTATATACACCGATTTCAAATTGGCAAATACTGTAAGACATAGAATAATTTAGAACAGTTTTACTTTTATCAGTAAAGTATTGTTTGACTTACACCCTGAAAATGTATTGCTCTGAACCACACATTAGTGAACTAGCAACCCGTCGCAATTTAAAAACCCACAACGTTAATTACGCTCCAAATGATGATCTTATTGGCTGGCAGAAATATATTACTAAACCACCAACACTAAAATTAATATTTCGTAGTCATACAGGAGAAAGTGACTAAGTGTATTTTTTTACAAAAACGTGATTATTGACTATTTGATATCTTACTAGCTTAATATTGCCCTGAAAAAATCCCAAAGCGATTTTAAAGTTGGAAGTATTATATAACATATTGACTTTTTTAAAAATGACTAATTACATTGATGTTTATTATTTTGCCAAACAAAAGTGACTTGAATGCCCTCCTGAAAATTTTACGTTTTGTTAGTTGGTAACTTTCTCCTGTACGACTATGATTTGACAAAGATCAATTTGCCACACAAAAGGAGAAGGAAAACGGTCGTTTCTGCCCATTTCTAATCACACTCAAGCAGCAAGGGCAGTAAAGACTGTGAAGGAAGCTTCAGACGACACATTTTACAGAAAATCTTAAATAGTTCATAAAAACTCAGATAAAGTCTCGAAGGATTTTTGTCAGAAGGATAAAATATTATATCATGATACTTTACACAAATTATAAGAAAACACCTCCGAGTAAACGATATGCAAACCACGAATTAAACCTACATGCCATTCATCTCTACAAACATTCACAGAACCATAATATCAACAACGCAGAAATACACCCAGGCCACTGTCTGCATTATCTATTCAAAACATTACTTTTTTTAGTATCAATGCTTCATTATATGTATTTTTATCAATTATTTATTTTTAATAATATATTTAATAAAAGAATTTTTAATATTTTTTATTCCTCGTTGTATTTTATTATTTTGTAATACGTTAATTTGCTATGGATAATAAATATTTTTTTAATGAATTACTTGCAAACCCTCTTATTTCATTAAGCTTATTTGAAGTTAACCATTTTGAACATACAACATTTTGAGTGTTTCCAAATACTTGTTCACAAATCTGGATTGAGAAAATATGCACAAAAAACAGTAAAATACTCCTAATAGGAGATAATCCAGATTTAAATATTGTAAATAAATAAACTTGTCAAATTATAAGCTAAAATAAAATTCGAAATGAAAATGACATTTTCTAGTGTTTCTCATGTATGTGAATATAATCCAGGATTCGGACCTCACATACAAATTAAAGAGTTTCTGCTCAATAAAAAGCTTCTTTCATCCTACCGCAATATACTTTCTAAAAATAATCAAGTTTTGTTTGCACTTTTGAAATTCGCTGTTTTTTAATGATCAACAATCATCCTACCGCAATATGTTTCGAATTTGAACAATATATATACAACATTTTAAGTGTGTCCAAATACTTGTTCACAAAATCTGGATTATCTCCAATTACAGAATTTGAGTAGTGTGTTTGTCAATAATTGGTGAATGTTACACGTGTGTAAAGTGATCACTTAAACCAGCCTATGACGGTCGTCAGCCTCGTAAATGCCCAGACTTCTATATTCTTCTTCATCTTTGATGAGATGTTAAAAAATAATATGAATATATATACAAGTTCCAAGAATTTGAGGAGTGTGGTATGATCACTTAAACCAGCATATGACGGTCGTGAGTCCCGTACCAGACTTCCCTATTCTTCTTCATCTAGGTAGAGATGTTTAAAAAAATGTCATAAGGTAGACCGTTCCAGTAACAGTGGTTCTTTTCATATTTCATATGCTTACGATTTCATTACAGCGATCGATTTATTCGTAATGATACTCGCACCGTCTCCGCTGTGTCTGGGGATTAAGGACTGTCTGGGGATTTTGAAGGAATTAAGGCAACCAAGGAGAAGTTTGCACACAGAACAGATATACTCTATAAGAATATACTCTATACTTTTGGTTTGCCATATCGTTCACTCCTTTCAACAACGTCATATATCAAAAATCGTCAAATTTCAGGTGTGCATGTTTTCGGAATGCCCAGAAAATGTACTTTATCCCAGCAAAAGCGGCACATTTTTAACATAATATTTACCCGCTACAGGGCAGAAAGTGTTGTCCTTGCATTTTGAAGAAAAGGTATTGTTTACTTATTTTTTTAAATATAATAAATATTTTTCAAATGGAGAAAAAACATTCAGGTTTTACCGAAAAAGATCTGTTGCACAGTAAAAAGTTCAATAAGTGGCTTGTTATTTATTTTTAATACATTTTGTTGTATTTTTAAACTTAAAAAACGATCTCCTGAAAAATTAAGTTTTTTGATATATGACGTTGTTGAAAGGAGTGAGCGATATGATACTCGTGTGTAATATATAAATGCTCTAAATATAATAACAATATAATAACTATGTACTAAAATAACAACTGTGTAGTTTTCCACATTTATTTTATTTGACAAGTGACTATGTTTCGTCATTACCGACATCATCAGACTAGTGGGCGGCTAGACAAAAATATTATATACTCGCATAACACAGCAGCAGTTTATAATGATTTATACAATTTTAAACTATGATTTTATAAAATAAAATAAAAAAACTAACTAACTAACCATCACGCCGCTTCCCCGCAGGGGTAGGCTGAGAGAATAGAGCGCCACACCACTCTGTCCTTGCAAACATTCTTCACCTCTTCCAAGTTCATGCATCTCCTCATACATACCCGCCGATTGTTACGACTCCTAACCTGACCACTTTCAAGTATTTGGCATACCTGATCGTGCCATGTTTTTCTCGGTCTTCCTCTGCTTCTTTTCCCGCTAACATTCGCCTCATAAATTTGTTTTACCGTTCTTTCCTCACTCATTTGTTCTACATGTCCAAACCATCTCAACACACCTTTCTTAATTTTATCGATAATGCTTATCTCAGCTTTGCATTCCTTCCTTATTTCACTATTCGCACATCTATCATACATCGTTTTGTCGCACATTCTTCTGAGAGATGAGAAATAATATTATAAAAAAATATAAAATATTTTTGACAAAATCAATTTAAGTAGTGTATTATTATAATAATTACAAATAAATTATAATTACATTATTTTATGCAAATTTAAATTATATATGGGTAACAATAAATTAAATTTACATAGGAAAATTTATTTAATTACTAAAATTACATAAAATCATACTAAAAACTAAAAATCATACTAAAAACTTCTATGTAATTATTATTAAAATACACTGCTTAAATTCGTTCAATTTTAACTCGGTTTTGGCAAAAAATTATAAAAAATCATAGTGGTTGTGTATAGAACACTAATAAACCTAATCACTGGTCAAAAAAAGTGGATAAATTATATAATCCTTGTCATTTTGTTATATAAAATACAGTTGTACTATGAAATGTCGGTACAAATCTTCAATACAATACCTTTAAGTATATGTACTTACCAGATGCGATATCAGAAATATAAATGTCAATATAATATTGGATTCATTATTTATTGATTTATTTATTGAACGGCTGAAGCCTTTAAAGCAATACATATATACAGTATCTAATACAAAAATAAAAAATACACTAATGAATACACTAATAGAGAAACAAAAAGACTTGTTACAAATAGTCTTATAACATAAAATCATAATTTAAAAAATATAAAATAACAAGTAGTTAGCACTAGTAAATACACGTCTCCTTCAAACACTATCGGTGAGCAGTAAGAGAGAGTGAAACACAACGTTTAAATTTATCCATTATAACATGGAGAAGAAATGCTGAGAAAGTACAGATTTCAAGGAGGATAAGAATATATTAAATAAATCTATACTTTCAAAAGCATTGGCTAGCATGTGAAGCTGCGGAATCGGAGAGAACATGGCATAGTTTGCATTATGTGCAAATACTGGAATACAGATTTTTAAGCTTTATTTGATTTAGGAGATCAGGACTGTCCAAAAAATGGTAAATAATTTTATATAATAGAACCAGTTCAGTAATTTCCCTTGTATCACTTAGATTTATCAATTTAAGCCGCTTCATTATGCAATTATAATCTAACTCAACAATGGGTATATTTAGTTTAAAATTAATATTTATATCTAAGGAACTTGTGTTGCACTCTCTCTATGCTGTCAGCGTGTATAGCATAATGAGGAGACCAGACTGTGGAGCCGTATTCCAACTGACTTCTGATTAGGGCAACATACAGGGCAACATACATATATTATATAGTAACCTTAACCTAAAGATTTCCATACGTAAGCATAACACATAATCTCGTATATATAATGTAACGTCAGCCAAATTCGGAATGAATTATCTTGAGTTCATTGCTTACATACAGTTTACCATTTTGCCTTCCTATCACATATTGTCTGATAAATAATGCTCATTCAAATTAAACATTTTTTAAAGGAATATTTTAAGTAGATGTTATTCTGTATATTTTTGTTTTGTTTATCATAATGCATTTGCTTATTATTATGCATTATCTCTCATCATATCGTAGGTGTACTGGCAAAAGTCGTTTACTTAAAAATATGCAATTTTGACTTAATGATGTATGTATATTATAAAGTTTTCAACATTCTATAAACTGGAAAAATACACTAAATAGTTTGAAATGTTATATATATGTTGTTCAAAAAGTAAATTCAACTAAACGACTTTAGTTAAATAGCGGTATTTTATTCAGGCATATATCTTTAAATAACGGGGATTATTCAAATAGGAATTTGTGAGTTAACGTTTTTGCCAGTATAACTACTATATTTTGACCCTCTTTGTTTTTATTGCTGTTTTTTTTTTAATTGTAAAAACGTTTGGATGTATAAGTGATTTATTTGTTGATGTGTATGAATGTAAGATTTAGAAATACTCCAATAAACATGGGAAAGTAAAAATATATATGTATGTACTTCAAAAGGTTTCAGAAAAAAAGTTTTAAAAACGTTTGGATGTATAAGTGATTTATTTGTTGATGTGTATGAATGTAAGATTTAGAAATACTCCAATAAACATGGGAAAGTAAAAATATATATGTATGTACTTCAAAAGGTTTCAGAGACTTGTCTGCAGGTAAGAGAGTAAGGATAGGGAAATTGGTTATGAATGATACATCATAAATACCAGAATTATCTAAATAACAATTTTTAAAAATCATTTGGCACTTGTCAGGAAATGAACCCACGATGCCAGTCTCCTAATTTAGCGATTGTTACATAAAACCTTATCAAAAATTATTAATACGTACTGATTATCTCGTAATTTAGAAAATTTGCAGTCTAAATTATATGTTTTTTAGTTTTCAGTCTAAAGCTATCATAAAGCCATAATTTGTTTCTCAGAGTATGAAATAATTGAAATTGATGAATAAACGCAATGTTTCAGAGGGAAGAAATTATTTCGATGTAATTGCACATAATCATTTTCTATTCTTGAAATATTAAAACCTTCAACAAAAACAAAGGGATAAATAAATGTTAACAATCCACAAAGTCAACTGTTTCCATAAACCATAAAGTTTCAATTCTAACGCATATGAAGAGTATCTATATACGAGCATAATTTATTTGATATAAAACCGGTTTTGTAGTAATATTTTATGATGTATGTATGTATTTACAATTAAAAATTTATTGTACTCGTCTACTTACCATAATAAACGTGTCGCATCTAGAAAAAATAATCTCGGACCTCATTTATAAATTTTCACAATTTGTGTATCAACCACTTTAACAAGTTTTTTTGTGGTTGGCTTTTGGGATAAGTATATCATATGACCTAAGGAGTATCACCTCCAAAGATACCACCCTACGGGTGTCTAACCTTCATCCCCTACGAAATTATTACACTCTCCTTATTTTTGTTTGACAAAAATAAAGCTAAAAGTAATAGCAAAAATAAAGCGTAAAGCTTAAAGTAAATTGTCAAAGATGATTGATTACCATATTACCAAATTATCAAATTACCAAATTATTACCAAATTATCCATAAAATGACATGTACTAGTATTTCATTTTGATAAGACGTTTAGGTTTTGAGATATATATATATATATATATATATATATATATATATATATATATATATATATATATATATATATATATATGTATATATATATATATATATATATATATATATATATATATATATATATATATATATATATATATATATATATATATATATATATATATATATATATATATATATATATATATATATACTAATATTGCTTGAAAAAAATATCCTTGCACTCAATGTATAGGAAAACTATAGAACCTGTCACAACGTAAAATACATTTATTACTTTAAAGATATATACATATAAGTGATTTTTGCACTCCAATATTTATTTAAAGTTACCCTGGACTGGTGCCTGAAGCGGAGGGCTGATCACCTTTCCTTCGTGTGTTAACGATCAAGATAACACTGCGGTTATATGATGCAGTGTGTGTGTGTATGTATGCCGAGTAGTAAACTCTGGAGACTCCCTTTTTTTATATAAAAACGTTTATTGATTTATGGTATGGAACAAAAATAAAACACAACATTCGGAGTGCGTCCAAATACTTGTTCACAAATCTGGATTATCTCCAATTATTGGAGTTATTTATCATTATTGTTTTTTGGCATCTCAACATAGATGAAGAAGAATATGGAATAATCCATATTATAATCCAGGATTCGGACCTCACATACAAATATAAGAGATTCTGCTCAATAAAAAGCTTCTTTTCATCTCACTGCCTCTAGTGAAATTTCAGCCCCGTAAATGCCTAGACTTTCATATTCTTCTTCAACTATGTTGAGATGTCAAAAAATAAAATTAAAAAAAAAACGTTTGAAAAAGAGATGTTTTTGTATGTGAACGCTCTGACATTGTATTATTCATATGTCTGAAATGATAAACACAATACACGTTATTTCTTTTGTATTTTTTCGTTTCTCTATCCTTCAATAATATCCAATGATAATGAAAGCATCTTTTAAAAATCTTACATCCTGTACTGTCATTGTTAGTGGTATACAAGTTACTCGTTCTTAGGATTATCTGCAGGTTAGGTTAGGTTAGGTTAATACTTAATTTTGATGTGAATGAAACAATTTCAAAATATGACATTGGTTCCTCAAACGCTGCACGTGTGACCTTTTGATCTGTGGCATGACGCTCGAAAATGCTTGACGCTTGAAAAATCGTCAATTTTTGTTTTTGTTTTCAGAAAGCCCAGAAAATGTACTATATCTCAGCAAAGCGGCAAATTTTTAACTTAATATTTACTCGCTATAGGCCAGAAAGTGTTGTTTTTGCATTTTAAAGAAAAGATATTGTTTAATTTTTTTTTTAAATATCCTTAATATTTTTCAAATGGAGAAAAAACATTCAGGTTTTACCTAAAAAGATCTGTTGCATAGTAAAAAGTTTAATAAGTGGCTTGATATTTATTTTTAATGCATTTTATTATATTTTTAAACATTAAAAACGATATCCCGTAAAATCAAGTTTTTCATATATGACGTTGTTGAAAGGAGTGAGCGATAAGACAAAATTTGTTTCCTGAACGGTATGAAGGCACGCTATGTCAGGAATGTTCTGGATAAAAGTAGATATTTTTTTACTATAAGAAAGATATTAATAATATTCATGTTGCACTCAAAAGTGACTAACTAATTAGTTAACCATCGCGCCACATCCCGCAAGGGAAGGAAAAGAGAAAATAGAACACCATACCACTCTGTATTTGCCAACAGTCTTCGGCTCTTCAACATTCCTGCTTCTCCTAATACATACCAGCCAATTATTTCGACTCCTTACCTAAAAGCTTTCAAGTATTTTGCATACCTGATCGTGCCAAATTTTTCTCGGTCTTCCTCTGCTCCTTTTTTCAAATACATTTGCCTCATAAATTTGTTTAACCGTTATTTCCTCGCCCATCCGTTCCATATGTACAAACCATATCAAAACACATTTCTAAATTTTATCGAAAATGCTTTTCTCAGCTTTTCATTCCTTCCTTATTTATCCATTCGAATATCTATCATACATCGCATTATTCTGAGAGATCGCATTTCGACTGCATTCAGTCTACTTTCATCCATCTTTTGCCAACTCTATGCTTCACTTCTAAACAATAGGGTTAGGACTCCGACTCCATTTTGTAAAGCCAATTTAGCTTTCGGGGAAAGGATTTTATTTGCTTTAACTTATTTCTATCTATTATTACTTAGAGCTATCTATTATTCACTAACAAATATCGAATATACTTCTGACAAACTGAATACTGCAGAATTCATTTATAAAACAATAATCATTCCACATGTAGATTACTGCTCGACAGTATTATTTTTAGCAAATGAAGGAAATTTAATTAAATAAATTAGATATTATTTGTTGACATCTCATCAAAGATGAAGAAGAAAATGGAACACTGGGCATTTACGGGGCTTCCCAGACTTCCATATTCTTCTTCATCTTTGATGAGATGTCAAAAATATGAAATTAACTCCTGTAATTGGAGATAATCCAGATTTTGTAAACAAGTATTTGGACAATAATTAAAGAAAACACTTTGTTTTTTACCACTTGAGTTTTTATTAAAGACTACATGTTTCAGAAGTTAAACTTCCATCATTCAGGTCTGTATAATAACTAAAATATAAAATATAAAATTTTTCTATAAATAAGGAGAGGGGAAAGTAAGGGGAAGGGGTTAGTCAAGGAACGGAGTTTGAAAACAAAGGAAAAATTGAAAGCAATGGCGAAGAATTTTGAAACAATATATTATTTAATAAATTATTATTAGAATTCAGGTTTTTTTGTATTTCTAAATTTTCAAGATAATTCATAATTTGGCCTTTTAATTTGAAAATTTAGAAATACAAAAAAACCTGAATTCTAATAATAATTTATTAAATAATATATTGTTTCAAAATTCTTCGCCATTGCTTTCAATTTTTCCTTTGTTTTCAAACTCCGTTCCTTGACTAACCCCTTCCCCTTACTTTCCCCTCTCCTTATTTATAGAAAAATTTTATATTTTATATTTTAGTTATTATACAGACCTGAATGATGGAAGTTTAACTTCTGAAACATGTAGTCTTTAATAAAAACTCAAGTGGTAAAAAACAAAGTGTTTTCTTTAATTATTGTAACATGTCTTACCACAAAGTTAATGCCGAAACAATAAATAAAGTATTTGGACACACTCAAAATGTTGTTAATAAATTAGATATTATAAATAAAGGATTTTAATAATAAACAATAAAATATTTATTTATTATTCGAAGAAAAAGTTTATTTTTTAACTTACAATGATGAAAGAATTTAAAAAAAAAGGTTTTTGTATTGTAAGATAAATTAAATATATATATATATATATATATATATATATATATATATATATATATATATATATATATATATATATATATATATATATATATATATATATATTTATATGTATATTTATATACATATATATATATATATATATATATATATATATATATATATATATATATATATATATATATATATATATATATATATATATATATATATATATATATATATATATATATATATATATATATATATATATATATATATATATATATATATATATATATATATATATATATATATATATTTATAAATAAACATACATATTTTGTATAAGCTAACTAAATTTATATAAGCTTACTAAAGAAAGAAAAAAAATTGTAGCAATTACTTTTAGTATAGAAAAACGTATGTTGAATTTAGAATTTTTTTTATATTCAAAGCTAATGGCCCCCGACCAACGTAGAATACGAGTACTTACATATGTTTTACCTGATCACCATTTTTTTTCACCAACAAAGCATAAAGACTTTTTATAACTTTTTCTAGCTTTTAAGCTTGTCTCAACTGTTCCATTCAGAATGCGATCAGCCACGCTCAGGGTGTGTTCACGCTTAATTTTTTTTAGAATGCATATTGATTTCTTTATATTTTATAAAATACATATTTTTTAACTCCTTACCTTTCAAGTACTCTTTTCTTTTCAAAACCATATATTTTAAATACCTTTTATTTCAATTCAAAAACGGTGTTTTAAGGCAAATTCAATTACCTACGTCAAATGTTACATAGAGAAAATTATGTTGCGATTTAACGCATACTGCCTTAAGACGAACGTGTAAAAACAATGTTTATTTTTATACGAATGGTTGTGGAATTTTAAAGTTTATACTTTATTAAATTTCAAAAATTAATTCAATGCTTAGAAAATTACAGGTTTTAGACCGCACGGCAAATTTTCCTTCAGAAATCCCATCAAGTTCAGAATTTGACTTCTGACTTACTGGTTCTCATTATGACTTTTTATTATTAGAATTATTAAATATTTTGAAAATAATTTCACCAACGAGATATAAAAAAACCGTAATTAATTAGTCTCTGAGTCTAACCCAAGTTAAGCCCATGCATTAAATTTCGAAATTATTAATAATTATCGACCACTGGGATTGCCTTTTTTTATATTTCTTTAGAGGCACAGCGATCAAAAGGTGCCAAATGATCCTTGAATAACACGTTTAAATTATCAATTTATTCTGATAACTCTCTGTCTCTGGATTGATGTCAATGTTTCGCGTTTTGAGGTTTTCGAGGTAATTTCAAGTTTGGATTCCAACCAATAAACATTATTTTTTAATACATACGTATGATTGCAGACCAATATTAGAGTGTTTAACCGGATCCACGCGGCTCGCATAACCGTATGTGTTTTCACAAAACATTCCCTGTACGCGGCTGACATAACCGTTTGTGTTTTTAATGATCCTTGAATAACACGTTTAAATTATCAATCTATTCTGATAACTCTCTGTCTCTGGATTGATGTCAATGTTTCGCGTTTTGAGGTTTTCGAGGTAATTTCAAGTTTGGATTCCAACCAATAAACATTATTTTTTAATACATACGTATGATTGCAGACCAATATTAGAGTGTTTAAGGGGTGGGTGGGTCAAGTCAAGGAACTCCAGCACACTTACGATCATTTTCTGCACACGTTTCCAGTATAGCTTAGACTAATGCAATGAGAAATTGTGTAGCGCTCGTTGTCATCATTTTTGCCATAGATCGTGCTTGTACAAAATGAAAATGCCTAGTGATATCAAATACAATATATTACGAAATTTCCAAGTAGTAATGAATTTACTTGTATGGAACCGGTATAAGGTAAAACGTGCTAATAAAATGAACAATGAATCTACGTTTAATGAAATAGAAGATATTGTGTCTAAAACTGTAACAAAAGTCAAAAACTTTTATTCCTACTATTACACTATAGTAGAAGAATCTAATGTTATGTAAAATACTTAAAAAAATATACCCTAAAATACTTTAGAAGAAGTATGAAGAGTTTTGGCAAATCAGTAAATTATTGTTTGTCATTTCATCTTTTACAGTTGATTATGTACAGTAAAATGGCTAGTCTTTGAATCTTTCAATGGAATATATTCTGAATAACTAATTCCTCTTGCAAAGTAAACAGGGTCAGACCATAATCAGCGCGTATAATACGCGAAAAGTGGCTACGTTTAAATCGTCAGGCGTCAAATGCCAGCGTTTTCATTTTGAAACTACGAAATGGATAACCCTGTATTTTTAATGTTACTTACTCCAACGTAGTATTTATTCTTTTAAAATTCACTCTTCCTGTAAAGAATGAGAAACTCCACCTATTCAACTTATTTATTAAGAGTGGTGATTACCAAAATTATTCGGTAATTCAACGAAATAGTTACATCTTACAGCCTAAGAAAATATAATATATTGATCTGAACCACCCATTAGTGACAGGCATCTCGTCGCATTGTAAAAGCCCAAAACATTGATAACACTCATTTTATTAACTGGCTGGAAAATATACCTTAACCACCAATTTGAAAGATTTCCAAAAATTTATCACACAACAGGAGAAAGAAGTATAAATCACCAATAACAAACTACAATAGATGAAACATCAAGAGAATCACATGATCGAAAACGCAGGAACACATCAAACAAATACCAAGTTTTTTCAAAGAAACTTTGAATGTTTCGCAATAAAGCTCAAAGGTGCTTTTCAACTGCCATTATTCATAAAATCTTCAAATAACGGAAAAATTTATAAAAAAAAAACCTTTTCATAATTGGAGAATAGAAATGGTTACATACGAAATAGATCGCATGATTCGGCCACGTTATCCATAATTACATGACTCATGACTCATGATTGACAAACGACTCATCAATAATTTATTAAACATGTATTGTAGATCAATCAGAACCTAAAATCTGGTGGTGTCAAAAGTCTGCGTAATCGGAGGGCATGTATAACTAGATGTTTTTAAACGTTTGTAATGTTTTTGATTTAAAATAAACCCTGATAATGACAAGGTATTGTCGAAACCGCTAGGTTAAATTGTATATATAAAAAAATAATTAAAAAAGCGGTGAAAATAAAGTTAATTAATTTTATAAAGATATAATAAAACGTGACATAAAGAATCTGCGGTAAATATTCAAGAAATAACTGGAGATAATCCAGATTTATTAACTCATATTTAAACGCACTCAAAATGGTTATATGATTGAAGTTTTTAAGTATTTTTTTCATATTCTACACATGTATGTTTTAAACATCAAAATCACAATTATGAAATAAAACTACGTATATTGACGCGGTACTTGCTCGGAAGACTGAGGGCTCCTATTTACTGCCCTGAAACGTCCAATCTGTTTTTTATATAATTATTTGAGGAAGTGACTCTGTGTTTTTCTTATATGATTTTTTAAATAATATTATACGGACATAATTAAGGCCCTACATAATAGCAACTCAATTTTTTTCTTAAGCCCAGGTAAAATTTGACGTAATTATTTTTTCCTCTTCAAACTCCCTTTTTTGTATTGAAAAAATCTTCTTTTTTTTTTTTTTTTTTCTCTATCCTCACTAGGTATTTGGAGATACCTGTTCTGAGGTAGGCAGGGTTTTCTTATTCTTTTTATAATACAGCTTTATATATATTTTAATGATGATATAAAAGTGGTAAGACTGAAATAATATGAAATAATAATTATAAAAATAAAGCAAATAGAGAGTTGAACTAAAAGAAATGTAAAATCTAAAGGAGTAACATTACAGAATTAGAAAATAGGATTAGAAAATAGGATTATATAATTATAAAACACTGACACTGACACATAGATTAATCACACACAAACTTTTATTTGCTGCTCCAACTGTGATCTTCCAATTTTTAGGAGCCATTCTTTTGTGTGCATTTTGAATTTATTTCCAACTGAACATAATATTTCTTGAAAATATCTTTTCATATCTCTTCGATATGAATATGTGGTTTTGAAAAGAAAAGTGTTATTGATAATACATAAAAATATATTTTCTTTGTATTTTCTAATAAAAAAGTCAAATTCCAATATACGTTTATTTTAATCGCGCGCGAATGTACGACCAACCTCTTACGTGGTCGTCCGCGTTCTGAAATTGAATTTTGAGAATTTCCCCTTAATATTAAAGTATAACATAAAAATATTTAATATTTTATTGCTATTTCTAAGAATCTGGACTTATATCGTTAATTATTTATATATTTTTAAACTCTTAACCGCATCCCAATGGTGCATAGGGCACTGCATCATATGAACGCAGTGTTATCTTGATCGTTAACACATTGAGGAAAGGTGATCAGCCCTCCGCTTCAGGTACCGGTCCTAGGTAAAATTGAATATATGTATATTTGAGTGAAAACATAATTCATATTTATTTGACCCCTCCCCCCTGGGAATCGAACCCGGGATCTCCAGAATAGTAGACGAGCGTGTTGATCATTACACTACAGCGGCGAACGAATAAAAAAAAGTATGTAAATTTTGTTTCATTAGTTATTATATGAACTGTTTCAATGTTGTTAGTTCTATAATATAATCCCAAACATACTCAAATTAAACGCATTAAAAACATTATCTTAAAACAGAATACCGAACCCAAAATTTCGTTTGAAAGAACATTCTAACTGCGTAATATTTGTCCTTAGGTATTGGCGTGGAAGATACATATGTTCATCGGCTGCCGAATGACATTTGGCATATCGCTCACTCCTTTCAAGAACGTCATAAATCAAAAATCATCAATTTTCAGTTGTGCATGTTTTCTGAATGCACTAAAAATGTACTATATTCCAGCAAAAGAGGCATATTTTAAACTTAATATTTACCCGCTACAGTCCAGAAAGTGTTGTTTTTGCATTTTGAAGAAAAGGTATTTTAAAATTATTTTTTGAAATAAACTAAATATTTTTCAAATGGAGAAAAAACCTTAAGGTTTTACCTAAAAAGATCTGTTGCACAGTAAAAAGTTCAATAAGTAGCTTGATATTTATTTTTAATACATTGCATTATATTTTTCAACTTTAAAAACGTTCTCCTGAAAAATCAAGTTTTTTGATTTATGACGTTCTTGAAAGGAGTGAGCGATATGTGAAATTTGCATATTTTTTTAATCCTATTCTCTGCAGTGAATAGTAGTGTTTAGTGAATACAGTGAATAGTTCTTGATTTCCAAACGAGATAAAATAATTTTATTGTGTGGACTATGCCCAATGAATACAATCTGAGGGGACATCTCTCTTCACAATTTAGTTTACCCATAATGCATTGCGTCCTAAGCAAAGGTTACATTATGAGATAAAAAAAATACAAACCAACTCACAAGTCCATATTACACGTACTTTATCACTACTAAGGTATTAATTAAAATTTAATGCTTTTTGAAATGAAAAAAAAAAGATCTCAAAAAACACAAAATAAATCATCACTCCATATTACACTTTTTTATAGTTTTTATATTTTTATATTTTTATATTTTATATTTTTACAAGTACCTACTTACATAAAATTGACGCTTGTAAAAAATCAAAACTGTGTCAAAAATGATCTAAAAACATGTAAACTAAATCACAATACCATATTACACATACTTTATTAATATTATTTTTTGACATCTCATCAAAGATGAAGAAGAATATGGAAGTCTGGGCATTTACGGGGCTTACGACCGTCATAGGCTGGTTTAAGTGATCACTTTACACACGTGTAACATTCACCAATTCTACCCATTATTGACAACCACACTACTCAAATTCTTGGAAGTTCTATATATATGAACCAATTTAGAAACCTTGTTCATGAATCACTAGAACTTCACTAGAGACATCTATTGGTGAGATGTAAAGAAGCTTTTTATTAAGCAGAAACTCTTATATTAGTATGTGAGATCCGAATCCTGGATTATAATATTATCAAATATTATCAAATAAAAATTGATACTTTAATAAAATCTGAATTGAGTCGAAAAAGATTCGACTCGTCTAATTTCATTATTCATAATATGGTACATTTTTTTTTTCTTTTGGGGGAATGTATCATATATTATCCAATTAAACGTACTATTCTTGACTTCTCAATATATATGAAGAAGGACATGGAAGTCTGGGTATTTATAGGGCTTACGACCTGTCATAGGCTGGTTGGTGCACACGTGTAACATTCACCATTCTACCCAAGATTGACACGCACATATCTCAAATTTTGAAGTTATACATATCGCTCACTCCTTTCAACAACATCAAAAATCGTAAATTTTCAGTAAATACCCAGAAAATGTACTTTATCCCAGCAAAAACGGCATATTTTAAACTTAATATTTACCCGCTACAGGGCAGAAAATGTTTTTTTCACATTTTGAAGAAAATATATTGTTAAATTATTTTTTTTAAATATACTAAATATTTTTCAAAGGGAGAAAAAACATTCAGGTTTTACCTAAAAAGATCTTGTTGCACAGTAAAAAACTCAATAAATGGCTTGTTATTTATTTTTAATACATTTTGTTATATTTTTAAACTTTAAAAACGATCTCCTGAAAAATCAAGTTTTTTTATATATGACGTTGTTGAAAGGAGTAAGCGATATGTAACGTTTGATGATTGAGTTCACAACAAATAACTCCTAAATGGAGAAAATAACTTTTAAAGGAGAAAATCAAATTTGGCAACAAGTATTTGGACAAACCAAAATGTTTTAAAATCTCAACAATATTAAGATTATTTATTTTATCGGACACTGGGTTATTCACCCTACGGATGAGATATCAATTTTACAGGTGTCTCAACTTTATATGAAACATGTATCTTCTTTCATTGTTTTTATAAAATAAGATGGAGCTCTGAGCATCTCAGCGCTTACGATCTGGCATTTGGTTGGTTAAAGCTATCGCTTTATCCACTTAAGTAACTTGTACCATTCTGCCCGTTATTGAACATGCATATTGCTGATATGCGATCTATTAGATGTGGGGCAAAACGGTGTTTGATAGATGTTTGAATGATGAAATAAGGAAAGAATGCAAGGCCGAGATAAGCATAATCTATAAAATTAAGAAAGGCGTGTTGAGATGGTTTCGAAAAAGAAGCAGAGGAAGACCGAGGAAAACTTGGTACTATCAGTTATGTCAAATACTTGAAAGCGGCCGGGTCAGGAGTCATAATAATCGTCGGGTACGTATGAGGAGATGAATGAATGTGGAGGAAGCGATGAATGTTTGCAAAGACAGAGTGCAAACAACAAACTAATCTAACTAAGCTTCACGGGTAGGCTCTCTGCCTACCCGTGAAGCTTAGTTAGATTAGCTATATTGCCGATATACGGCCCCATTTGCTCAAAAATACTGTCGAAAATTGGACTTCACGATTGCGCTTCATATGCCCGAAATCAAAGTTAAACAATAATGGCATAAAACTATCTTTTAAATAAAGCCGATATCATAGACATTAATAAATATGTATATTTATACATATATATATGTATATATATATATATATATATATATATATATATATATATATATATATATATATATATATATATATATATATATATATATATATATATATATATATATATATATGATTACAAAGATATTAATGTTTGTACTTAATTAAAAAAATTAAATAATGTGTTGCAAAAATCTAGTGAATGAAGTTTATTACAAATATTATTGTGTGTGTGTGTGTGTACAGTGAAACCTCTATCTATCGTTTTTAAAGGGACCTAAGTAAACAATGAATGCGGGATTAAGAGTTCAATACACAAGGAGATGCGACCGAGTAAAGATACCGTCCTCCTAATCCGCATAACCATTGGTAGGTTAAAATTCTATCATGAATACAAGTTTAGGATGCAAATAAATGTATTTAGTTGAATAGAACCAAAAAAATATTTATATATATATATATATATATATATATATATATATATATATATATATATATATATATATATATAAATATATATATTTAAATATATATATATATATATATATATATATATATATATATATATATATATATATATATATATATATATATATATATATATATGTTTATGAATATGTGCCTTCGAAAACTCAGTGAGCGCACAAATTTGTAATTATGTGTATGATGATAATAAATTAATAAAATAATATTATTGTAATCACTTCAAATTTTAGATATTTACATATGAACCATAATAAATAATTATGTAAACTACTTTTATTATTGTTGTGTATGTATTACATAAATTGTTTTTATTGTTGAATGTCACATGAAATTCATTGCAATGTTCCTAGATATAAAACGTATTGTGAAATTATATGTAACGTATGTTACACTTTTATGTAACCATGGACACAGAAAAGCTTTTTTTTTTAATTCGTTGTCGAAGTTTTTTTAATGGTAAGATTTTAATATAATATAAGAGAATTCGAATGGCGTAAAATTTATTCTCATTGTCTTTTTTTAAATTTTATCAAATAAGTATATACCTACATTAAAATGATGTACGTTATTTGATTATTGGAATCTATATACTCATAAAAATAATGTCACTACCCTGTGTTTACGTTGGATGTTGGTATGTTTTAAATTGTGAATTTGAACGCGAATGAAGTGATCTAGGGACGTGGATGGGAAGGATGGGATAATGTCGCATGGCGCCGAGATTCTCGGGGGATGGTGCGGTGTACGGTGTACGGTGTACGGTGTACGAGTGCCTCAGTGAACAATAGTTGGTAACACGATTGCTCGGGGAATAATTTTCCAGTAAGGGAACGGCGTTCACGTGACGGGTCCAGTTTTCAGCGCGGGGAGTCTGCCCCTCCTCCCTTGCGCCCCCACCCTCCCGCCCCCCGCCGGCGCCGCCGTCGCTCTCGGTCGGCTGGTTCAGTTCCTAGCGAGCGGCAGATAACGGTCGTCGTGAGTTCAACCTAAGGAAGCGCCTCCGCAACGTGATTCCGATTACAATATCGATAATAAGAGTGTTTCGAGTCGAGTCGAGCGAGAAGTGTTCTTCGCGATAGAGTAGAGTATTGTTATGGTCTTGTCGTGTCCGGCGCGTCAGTAAGCGGGATGCGCGCGCTGGTGCTGGCCGCGTGGGTCTGCTGGGGCCTGGGCCCGGCGAGCGGCGTGGTGCACTGCGCGCAGCGGCGCGAGATCAGCCCGTGCAGCTGCCGCCTGCAGGAGGGCGGCTCGCCGCGCCAGCTCGTGCTGGCCTGCGAGCGCGTGGCGAGCTACTCGCGCGTGGTGGCCGCGCTGGCCGGCGTGCTGGCGCCCGGCACGCCCGTCACGCTGGCCATCAAGCACTCGGATGTGGCTGACCTGCGCGCCCACCGCCTGGCCGAGCTGGGCCTGGCCATCACCAACTTGCAGCTCAACAACGACAACATCAGGTAACCCGATCCGACACACCGACGACCGTTTCTTTAACAAATCTCATATTCATTTAACCACCTAGTGCTCTAAATTAATATGTCAAATTCCACTCAAACTTCCGGGTGTTCCAATTACTTATTTTATCAATTTTGCGATCGTTTATGAGTACATATCTGATCTTGACTGTGAATTGAACAAAAACCTGTTGAAGTCCATAAATAATAATAAAAAACTCAAAATTTAAGTCTTTGAGTAGTTATGTTTCTTACGGAAAACGTTGTTTTTTCATAGTTACATAAACAACTCTTTAAAGAGGTGTTTGTATTTTATGTAATACATTTTTTGACTAATCCAACACCCCATACATTATCTCACTGTCCACTCTGATTCAGTTTGTCAGTTTCTAAATAATGTGCACTCACGTCCACTAAGTTTGTGTATATTATTTTAAATACAGGAAACATAATAATCTGTGTACCATTGGTTGAATGATAGAGGGGGTACTGTGATAAAACTAAAATAAATAACAAAATATAATAAAACTTGTTTGCACCAACCCAAAGAGATACAACGACTAATTTCGAGATAGTATGGCTACTTGAAGATGGTTTACATCTTATTTAAAAACGATAAACTAATATGTGTTTCTAAAATAGGTATAAAAAAATCATTAATTGATTCGGCACCACTCTGGAGTAAAATTTATAAACCAAGTAAAATTTAAATAAAAAATAATTTAAATCGATATTTTATTCAAAATAATATTATGTTTTTCATTAAATATTTACACACACATAAGGTATATGTTTATATTCATTACATATTTAGATATACAACGTAAAAATTTAATATTTACGTACCAGTAAATACACACATTTACCTTTAAATAAACAAATATAATAATGATGTCTAACTGCGATAAAATTGTTATTGAGATGTTATATAAAAGTCTTATTTACAGGAAAAACGATATGTTAATAGCTGATCAACTCAAAATATTACATTATGTAAACTCATTAAGTGATCACTGTATATATGCAGACACTTAGTTAAATTCACTAATCTATGTAGACCCACGATTAATCATCATGTATTGTATCCATATCATATTATATAACTTTTGAAATTTAACGAAAATGATTGATATTAAGGGGGAAAATGATAATGAATCCCTGAAAATACCCGAGCTTCGATATCCCATTTCAATGACTTCTAAATATCCGTTAAAACACAGGGAATAAATTATTGCTTACAAACCATAACCTTTGTAGGGTTAAAGTATGGTATTTGTGTTTAAAAAATATATTCTGACACACTCGAAATATTAACAATAACTGTTTGAACCACTTCTGGTGGAATTTTAATAATTAAGAAATTATCAAGCAACACATTAAGCTCGTTTTGCCCATTAACGTAATTCGTTTTTATAAAACTGCTAGAATCTGTTTACCCATTTGAGATACTCATTTTCGACTTTAAAATTTTAATACTGAAAAATAAAATATTTAAAAAATAGTTTGATGATCAATTATCGTCACGTTTAAAACGTTAGCGCATTTTGATTTTTGTTTAAATAGTACAATTTTTTTAAACTATTTATTTTGTATATTTTTACAGTGGCTTTTTAACAATCTCACTTTTTTTGTACTTTTACAGAAGAATAATGCAAAATAAAAATTTCATATTTTTACAAAGCATAAGATGTACTTTATGTAGCATTGAAACTCCATGGTACGAAACTGAGAGTAAATGATTCCAAAAAAAATCAATTACGGTTTTTTTTTCATGTATTAAATTTTGATTTTGTCAAAACACCTATCTGGTATAATAATATGTTTATATATTTATCATTACTATCCTAACTGTCGGAACTGATAATTTTTACAGAATTTGTTAAAGAATAGTTATATTTAAGTTTTTTGTCACACTTGTAACTTTCGCCATTTAACGAATACCGATTTTTTTTAAAGTAAGAATTAAATCAATATCAAGTTTATTCAAACTTTTTTTCTCTAAATTTATAAATAAAGACAAAATGTGGCTGTTCCCGAATACAAGGTTTATCCTTCAGGTGAAATTGTAATAATAGCACAAAAAAAACACCCTGCACAATGGTGCAAACGCAGATATGGTACAATAGGAGAGGGTAATAATCGAATAGTTTATACATATTTTACAATGTATTCAATACATATCTTAATATTGCATATTTATTAAGATAATGTTCAAGCTGTAGGGCTCTAAATAGAACAGACAAGGTGTTACCTCGATTGTAAATGTATGAAGGCTAAGTGATTAGTGGGTATAGGGTGTGTAATATGGTTGCTGGGAGGAAATGAAGTACCAACATGATAGAGTTCAGAGTGGAGGATATTACAGGCAAAAGAAAAAGTAATATGAATGTGAGGAATGGTAGATAATTTAAGAGAAAAAAGAGAATTGTAGGAATGGTTAGGGCACTTAGGGTTGCAATACGTAAACATAAATAAAACACAGGTTTAAATGCGGCGTTGTATAATATTTTAATTAAGTGACAATGAATGACTCGCATTCTAAGGGCATTTTCAAACGATTTGATTAAGAGGAATTTTAGCATTTAAGGATTTTGTCTACCACACAAGCTTATGGTAGTAAACAAGCTATTCCTACCATTTTCTTTTCCATATACCAGTAATGTCCTTCACCCTGAACTTCTTCACCTGCATTCTTTAT
The DNA here is from genome assembly GCF_059751285.1 of Brachycentrus maculatus. Classification (NCBI taxonomy): domain Eukaryota; kingdom Metazoa; phylum Arthropoda; class Insecta; order Trichoptera; family Brachycentridae; genus Brachycentrus; species Brachycentrus maculatus. Next base: position 669,386 of record NW_028281264.1, on the reverse strand, counting down.
ATAACGTATCTTCTCCTAGATCCAAGAAATCGTAGAATGATCACCATGCCATTGAAAAATTTAAGATGTTGTCACCACTTCGATCTTACGCGGTGCCCTATACACCTCTCTCCTAGACTGTTGTTAGTACTATAGTATTCACATTGACGGGATATCGGAATTCACAGATGTAAACAAAACAAAGACAACGACCAATCGCTTCGAAGATAAGCATTGTCGATTAGTACTAATTACTTTTGATACTGGAACTAAATTACTTGCCCTATTGCCATATATACGAGAACACGCACTTTCAACATCAGAATTATTTTATACTAAGCCATAACTTCAATACGTGATAAACAGAACCTTGTATTTTGTAAAAATTTATTTCGTCTGACTTTCCCTGCTATTCACTTTTTTTGGTTCCATTATAGAGAAATTGGAAGCGAACCGTAAATAAGTACATGTCCGGTACGTTCCACGCATATAGCTACGCATCCCTTCATTAATTTCATGTGGACAACGTACCTACATATTTCTGTTACCTGCCTAGTTGTTGATACAAGCGACCTACATCGAGTGCCAGTGATTTAACCCTTTCAATACTGTAGGGACATATTGTCCCAGAGAATTTCTAATAATTACTAAAATAATTTAATGCATTGTGATCTAGGATTTTAGTGATGTGATGTCATAGGCTCGTAAATAAGTCTAAACCTGCCTCTTTTTTCTTTTTAGTGCAACATATATTTTAAAAGCTCCACTATTTTACTATCATAAAATACTGTTGGGACACATACGACCCAATCACCAATACTATTGGGACAATATGTCCCATTTGTAATTTACAATAATCAATCAATAATATGATCATTTATTTAAAGAAACTTTAAACTAAATTAGCAAAAAATATTTTGTGCTATAAACAAGTAAACTTGAATTATTAACATATAAAAAAATCGTTTTGAAAGGGTAACGACGGGATAATCAATGGCCCGCAACTTCGCGTACTGAGTTTGTATATTTGAGAATATACCCTTAAGATGCTTATCTCTTTAGTGGATGTTGATGTAGCGTGTGCCATTGATACCTATCAAGTAAAATACCTAAAAAATATTTATCAGCAATCATTCTTATGAAAATCACCAAACACCCCTGATAAACGAAATTAAACGAAAAACGATTCATTTATATTAAATAACAATTTTCAACCAATCTTTTTGAGTAAAATTTACGTTCTTTGTATAGGTCATAATGCAGTTGAATTCATGAAACATTCAGGATTGGATATTTCCCTTTTCTTGCATATTATTAGATTCACATTAATCATATTTATTAAATAAATTTGGTGCCATATAGAAATGTGATCAGTTGTCAATTATGTTAATATCGAGCACTCGGTCCTTTAAATTTGATTGAAGTCAATTGCCTTTGCTATGAAACGAATTTAAGAAATCGCCTTCTAGGAAACTTAAAGCTTCAATGGTAATCTTAATACAAGTAGTTTTATATTCAAATTGCCATTGAATTTATGATTGATTTGAACATAAGAAATCATAAAAGCGTTTACCATGTTTACCATATTTAATGTTGATATTTTACTTTAATTAAATTAAACACTTGAATAATCCACTGAATTGAGTTTTATTTTATTTACGACTAGTTTCGAAAACGACAATTGTTTTCATCTTCTGATACAAATTAAGTTTTAATTTGTACCAGAAGATGAAAACAATTGTCGTTTTCGAAACTAGTCGTAAATAAAATAAAACGCAATTCAATGGATTATTCAAGTGTTTAATTTAATTAAAATAATCATGTCATTCCACAAAGTTAATGCCGAATCAATAAATTGATATTTTACATTGAATAACTAATTCAATTAATTCAGAGATTTTGTGTATATTAAGATATTTTTTAATTTATGTAATAATTAATATGATTCCAAAAAGCATGTCTAAACTTAGGGGTTTATGAAACTTTAATCAAGAACATTGAATATTTGGGGCAGATAGATATTTAATATAAGATTTGTAGCTTATACACGACGCTTATGGCCAAAATCAAAGTTTTACAAAAATGGGAGAACTCCTCCATAGAGTTGAAATAGAGAATTAAGAAGTAGGACAACAAATACATTTGACTGAAAGAAACTTCTGTTTGTCGACTACTCCAAACCCTGACAAGAAACAACTTTTTAAAAGATTGACTAAAACGTCAAGTTTTACTTACAGTATTGAACAGATTAATTGAAACAAAACTTTTTTGTTGTATTTTGAATACAACAAAAAGTTTTGTAAAATCTTTTGTTTATTAGTTATATCACAAATTAATATTTAATATGATCTCATTTGGGCTCAATCGAAAATTTTACTCTTCTTGGCATCTATTATAAAAGGTTTTGGCACGTGAATGCCTTTTTTTGTCTCGAAACCATACCTGAATTATGAACAAAATGAGCTTTTCCGACGTAGTCAATAAATTTTGGAGAGCCAATTATTACAGATTACTGATAGATTTTTAATAAGGTTTATGTCTGGTAAAATCTTAACCACATTTTATTCTGGTAGTATCTTTTCCAGCAAAATTGGGTGAGACTTATTGCTATTCAGTATCATTTGAGTCACTAAAAGAAGCAGCCCTGGTCCATAATACGAGGAACACCCCCAAAACATTTTTTAGAGGGTGTTGAAAATACGAAAAAAAAGTTTTGTTTCAATTAATCTGTTCGATACTGTAGGTGACTCAATGTTAAAGACAATTAATAAAAGAAATCACCAATACTAGCTGATAAGCATTAATGATTTTGTCTGTGCAAAGATATGGGAAAATACTGTAAAAATGAACACAATCCATACTGTAAAAAATTAACCCTTCTTATGAAATATCCGATATTCTCCGTTGAATTATACGGACAAAAAAACGTGGACACCGAGAGAAAAAAGCAAGCATATTCTGGATGTATTTGAAAGTAGATGCCAAGTATTCCTAAGACCGCAAAACCCATAAATATCTCCATCCTCCAGGAACCATCAGTATCTGAAAGATACTCCAAAGCATGCAGAAAAAGTTATTTTCTGGTTTGCGCATATTTCCTGAAAGAACACTGAGAATCTGGTAGAAACAGAGTTGGGTAAGCGAGCAATAAGAGGGTACTACCAAATGAAAAAGTTATCAGATCTTCAACTAGTCCAGGAATTAGGAGGAATGGATACGAACATCGAGTACCTGTAACCTTGGAAGATTACTTGGTAAAAAATTACCCTTAATTATTTTACCTTTTATGTAGATTCGAAATCTGTGTTTGTGATTGTAAATTAACTGCAAAGTGACGTTAAATTAAATAAACTATCCATCAATTAATTTATATGTCATAACAAACACTTCATAAATCTGAGCTCAATGAATTAATATAATTTAATATTACTATTTTCAATGAATTCTGCAATAATAATGATATTTTCTCTCTGTTATCGTTAAAGGTTATTTGTCACAATGAAGTAGCGTCAAGTCACCGAATTTATCTACGAAATGTAAACATTATAACTTGAATGTATAAATTTATTAACTGTCATATCTACTGTATATTTACTCATTGCTATTTCATATTGTACACATTCATATTAGTCGCTAATTACACTTGAAATTACATTATTTACATACATCATTTTTTTCAATTGTAATCGTTTAGGGGGGTCATTAGTATTTTACATTTTGTTTTGAGATCATCACTGTGTTGCATTAGCTGCCATATAAAATAATGTCTGTTGTCAAGATAAGTCTGAAAATGATAATATTAAACCTTAACCTTGTTTGCTTTTCTACAGCTTAGTTATTGACATTCATAGATGGATAGTTATCGGAAGTAAAGAGAGAGAAATTAATTATCTCAATAATACAGTCAACTCTAGTAAAACTTTTAAGATAAATAAATATTCCAGGCGTATTTTGGTCATAATTTAAACAATTCGATTTTTTGGTTAGTTATAAAAAATAAAGAAAGTAACGTTATACCCCCCCCCCTATAAGACCCATCCAACTCTTAATAATAATAATAATAATAAATAATGAGAATCGCTCGTCCGTTCGTCATTCATATGATACTTGCAATACGCTTTCGCATCATTATATCTATAACCAGAGACACATTTGAAATCGTTAATAGAGCATTTACGTTTATGTGCGTCAGAATTTTTAAAATGACAAATTCGCCTGGATGAGAAAAAAAATTAACGTTTCCCCTTTCCAAATTCAACCGCCAAATTAAATTGTTTGCGGTCTAAATTATTTGTATCATACACGATATCATATCAGAAACTTAAAATTTCTTTCTTTGTGTACGGATTGATGGGATTTGATAAGACATAGAGAAGAGAATACATGAAATCAACTGTTTCTAGAAAATCAATATCAACGCTCGAGAGTCACACGCTTATTTAAATGTTTTTTTTTTCTTAGTTTTTCTTAGTTGATTTTTGATTAGTATTCTAGTACTACTTGCAAGGTTTATATAATATTGAAAAGGTTGACTTTTTCGTTTCGCCATTCATTATAAATAAAATATTCGTTTTTTACCACTCGAGTATTACGTTGTTACGAATAGTTTCGGAAACTACAGATGCTTTATATATTTTCAAACCTGTAGATGGAAGCATCTGTAGCGTCAACTAGTTGTAACAATATACTACTTAATTAATTAATTAATAATTAAGTATCAATAATAATAAAAAAAAAACAATTAAATAATATTATTTAAAATGTTTACTTCTATTTTATTTTTTAAATTCTTTTGCATTTCAAAATAAAATAATTACAATCACCAAAAAAAACATAAAATACTAATAGAAAAAAAGATCCCACAAAAGCATGGACTGTGTGTGGAGACATATCATATTTTAGGTATATTTTAGATATTTGATTTGTGTAAAGTGTTCACTTAAACTTTGTTTTCTATAACGGTTGTAAGCCCCGTAAATTCCCAAACTTCCATATTTTTCATCATCTATGTTGAGATGTCAAAAAATAATATAAAAATAACTACCATAATTGGACACAATTTGTGAATAAGTAATTAGTAATTAAGTAATAAGTCAATCATGCTACGAACAAACTAGGAGCGCGCGTTTGCCGTAGAGGCCTACATATTTATCCTTGGGCCGTTCTGTCATCACAGCTCCGAGAAACCGATAAACAATTCAATATCGCGCCTGCAGGTCGTGTGTCTGATCGGCAATCGATTTGTTTAGAGGAATACACAATCTGGTACTGTGTGGTAATAGTGGGAGATACTGGTAGTGTGTAGAAGAAACATAATGGTCCTTACAGAGTCATCGGACGCCTGAAAACGTCCACAGTGGAAAACGTCGTCGCCACATCATTTCTTAGAGTTCTTTCTACCCAGACTGGAAGAAATGGTTCCTACAGGATGGCACCATGGCTCACATGGCTCGAACATACATTTTTTTGGGAACACCATCCGAACAGCTCATCTCTCTTAGGGGCGATCTTTACTGGCCAGCGCGATCGGCAGATTTAGCCGTTTGTGACTTTTCCCTGTGAAGCTGCCTTTAAAAATTGGTCGTCGAATCGTCCAAAGACCCTTAGTCAACTGAAGGATGCTATTCGTGCTGCTTTTGTAAACAAAGGCACAGATATGCTAGTAAAACTTGACGGAAATTTCAAAAATTTACCATCTCAGCGTATTGACGAGGACTGTGACAGCCTTCAAGATGTCGTTTTTAAAACCCAATGAAATAAAAACGTAAACACAGATAAAATAATTAAATCCATACTTTGAAAACTTTTTTGTTATGATGTTCTCGTTCACCATGTTTATTTATAAATACATAAATATAAATATATATTTATTTATTCAGAAATTCAGCAATAAATTAGGCAATAAATAACAGAATAACCCTTTACTACAGTAAGCGTAGGATGGAATACTCAAATGAAGTTTGTTTAAGTGTTAATTTTACATACTACGTCAGACCTCCCATTACAGTAACAAGTATTCCTTAAAGTTGTTACACAAATTGCATTAACAGGGTAAAAGATACCTAAATGTATACGCGAGGACAAAACTGAATCGTTCTCAAAAAAATGCTATGTTTTTACTTAATTATTTTTTTTTACAAAAATGTTAATAATATTAGTATATTACTACACACCAAATTTCTTATGTCTACCGGTTTCGAGTCGTACCCGTCTCTTCGTCAGGACAATCACTATTACAGCATGCAAACAATACCACCCTTCACCACCATAGCACCATTTACACACTTAAAACTACATAAAATATTTTACACATGCGATTTTTTTAATAAGGGGTTTCCATTGTCATCACTTAAGTCGTTAATAAATCAGGGCAAAAGAACATTTAAACAAAACAAAAAAACATTTTATTATTTTTAAAATCATAAAAAATTACCAAACCTAATGTACAGTTAATTTAAAAAACCTAACCTAACCTAACATTACCCGGCCAGTGTTAGGTGGATCTAGGTATACATGGGTAAACTGCAAATTAATTATTTTGTCAGTTTTGAACATTACCCAACAGCATCGGGTAATGCTAAATTATCCCGGATTATCCTAGGTTTACTTCGTAATCCAGCATTACCCGTAACGTATTATATATAATGATAACACATTAGGGGCTTGCATACTTTACCTCAATATTTGAGCTAAGACAAATAAATAAATCGATTTCATTAATATTTTCAATAACTAACTAATTAACTAACCATCACGCCTCTTCCCCACAGGGGTAGGCAGAGAGAATAGAACGCCACACCACTCTGTCCTTGCAAACATTCTTCGCCTCTTCCACGTTCATGCATCTCCTCATACATACCCGCCGATTGTTTCGACTCTTAACCTGACCACTTTCAAGTATTTGGCATACTTGATCGCGCCAAGCATATTTTCAATATGTTTGAATAAAATAAAAAAAACAACTATATAGTTCTTTTTACATATATTTTATTTGACTATTGACCGAGTTTCATCGTAACTGACATCATCAGGCAGTAATCACAGTAATTTCGTCATTACTGAGTTCAGATGTCGGTAACGACGAAACCTGGCCACTGGTCAAATAAAATATGTTGGAAAAATTTTGTTGTTATTTTATTATATAAAATGCAGTTTCACCAACAAATGTCAGTACTAAATTTAATTACCTACGTTGATAAATTCATAACTTAATAAAATCGTCATCGATTTTATAAAAAAACATGTATCCCTCAATGGTTTAATTTCATATATATGAGCAATGACTTTAAAGTACTAAAAATATTGTACTTTATAAAATAAAACTACTTTGTTTTTAACCATTTTTCATTGGAACTATTTTCCAAGCGGTCTCGACAAGAACCTTGTCATCATCAGGGTTAAAAACATGTACATGTTTAACCCTGATTATGACAGAAAACCATTTTTTTAACATTAATAATATTGTTTAGTTATTAGGTTATTAGTATTTAATTTATTTTATATTGTTAGATTTATATTTTGTAACGACATTTTTTGGTGGAACTGCATTTTATAGAATAAAATAACAACTATGTAATTTTTCCACATGAATTTAATTTGACTGGTGAATTTGTGATCATGTTGGTTAAGACGAAACCCTTCACTGCATAGTGTATCAAATTTGTTACATACCCAAAAGTTAGTGTTAAAACGTTCTTCAAAAATATAAGCAACCATTCTTTGTTGTTACTGATTAGATACATTCATAACTCACTTATATAGTTCATAATTTAGCCAAAAGACGCGCTATGAACGCCAAAATAATAACTTCACTTGTCTCTTGAAGACGAACTGTCAATGCAGTCATGCAGTCATGCAAAAAAAGTCATGCAGTGAAGGGTTAAATTCATGTAGGAAAAATTACAAAGTTGTTATTTTGATATTATTTTGAATAAATTATTCGCCTACAAGTAGATATACATAGTATTGTCATAATTACTACTCCGCCCACGCACTACCGCGAATGTTTCATGAATTTCCTGAAAATGTTCTCAAAGGCCACTTACTACGCTCCGACATTGACTCGTTATACTTGGCCTTAAAGATAATTGTACTCCTCACCTAGTTGTACGCTTATATAAATTATTCAGTAAACGAAATCTTTCTCTTGCTTTTATCGCATAATATTTCGATTTGTGTAAGTCAAATATTTATTGACGTGTCGTTGGTTGATCTATTTAAATTCCCTCGCTCTTTAAACGAACAGTTTTATTTAAATAAAATTGTATTTCGTTGAAACGAATACATGAAGCGTTACAATTCATGAGGCAAATGTAAATGGAAATAGAAACGGCCGGGGGAAAACTTGACAAGATCGGGTATTTCAAACAGTTGAATATGGTCAAGTCGAAAGTGTGAATAATCGGGGGGTGTGTTTGAAAAGATGCATGAATGTGGAATAGTCAATGATTGTTTCTAAATGCATTAGTTAGGCGATCTATTCTCTCTGATTACAGGGGTAGGGAAGAGGAAGCGGCGTGATGGTTAGTTAGTTTATTTTCAGATCACTCCAAGACAGAATATTTCAGTATTGGATTATTTAACTGGAAACTTAATTAAAACTTGCGGTTTTTACTCAAAACTTTATATTATTTAGAAGTACATTGCCAGAATTCAAAGATTCCCAAGGCTGTAATTTTAAGTGATAACGCTGGAAATTAAACAACTGATTTTAATTTTTTAATGTGCTGATTTAAAAAATGCCACCAATTTTTTTCTATCAGCTTAAGTTTTTGAGATACAGGTTAATTGATGTTAGTTCTGATATAAGCCAAAAATTAAGAAAAAAAATCTTGTAAAAAAATTGCTAAAATGGAAATTGGCCACTCGAAATAAGAATTTAAGTATCCAAATATATACCTGCAATTATACCTTAATCAACTTGAACAATAAATACATGATTTAGAGAAATTGGCCATCAGGAGATGTCATGATTCAAGAAAAACAAAACGTAATTAACGAAGCTTTAGTTACGAGAGAAAAATATCACTTTTGCCTTTGCATATTAAGTTGAGGCTGATGAAGCAATTTGTGAATGTTTTAATCGAAATGAAAATGGTGTTAAGTAATTTCCAAGGATAAGCACAGAAAAACTAAAAATTGGTATATTTTATGGTCCTCAAAAAACTTGTTAAAGATTTAGAATTCACCACATCAATGAAAGAGGCCGAATCTTGGCGTTCATTGGTTTCTAGTAGTAGAATATTTTCATGGAAATAATAATGCAGAGAATTACGTATAATTAGTGGAAACTATGTGTGCTTTCAAATTTTAAAACTCTCGGTTGTAACATGAGCATAAAAGTTCAATACCTCCACAGCCACCTAGATCGCTTTCCAGAAAACTTGGGTGATTTTAGCGAAGAACAGGGGTTACAGATTTCATCAGAACTAAATAATAAACTATGGAAGATATATATATCAAGGATTATAGGATATCCATATGATGGCCGACTACTGTTGGAGCCTTCAGCAAAACTAGCCAACTAAACTCCATGCTAGAAACTAATAAAAAATTACATATTTTAGTGAAAATTGACTAACTAATAAATACTTAAATCAATGTTTTTTTCTGTTTATAATTACTGAAATCCGTGTATTTTATAAATCTAGTAAGAGTTATAGTTATAACGTGAAATGCACAAAATTTGAAAATTTCTACTTCTTAATGTAGCATATCTCAAAATATAGATCTGATAGACAAATTCTGAGGGCTATTTCGGATTTTGCAGCCAAATTAACTACGAACAGTTAAAAATCGCGGGCACCAAAATGTGTGTTGGCCCGTGTAATCGATAAATAACGTCCGGTAGGATAAACTTTATTTTGGCCATCGATTCCACAACGTTCTAACAACGTTGTGTAGATAATTTAACTTCATTTTTATTTCTTATAACTTAGGCACTTTTAAACCGGTTATCGATCCATATTGTCAACTAGTACCACCTGAAAAATTATTTTTACCGATTATTAATTTATTTATTTATTCACACAAACGCCCAGAGGGCTTTAACAGGTAGAAAATCAAGTTGCAAAAAAATATACAGTTGTTATAAGTATAAGATAAGAGCATTCAGATAGATAAAATAACAAGAAAGTTACATAAATAGTCTTTTTCTACATTTTTTAGGGTACTCATTGTAACTTAATGATATCTGCACTACTTAGTTGAAACGTTAACTCAATTGATGTTTTGAGCACCGATTCCACAGGGAAGTTAGGGTTTTAATTACGTTTTGTAGCTATACCTACTAAGCTTTTATTTTCGGTAAAAAATGACATATTTTCATTTTCTTTTTAATTGGCACATTAACTTCAAATTCAAATTCGATTCCGGATAAGGGGAAAAATAATCTACTATGCGTAATTCCGCCTCCGTAGTGTAATGGTCAGCACGCTCGGCTACCGTTCTGGAGGTCCCGGGTTCGATTCCCAAGGGGGGTAAAATAAATATAAGTGATTTTTACTGTCATATTTATTCAATATTACCCTGGACTGGTACCTGAAGCGGAGGGCTGATCACCTTTTCTTCATGTGTAAACGATCAAGATAACACTGCGTTTATATGACGCAGTGCCCTATGCACCATTGGGGTGCGGATAAGGGTTTTATTTATTATTATTACTATGCGTAATTAAAACGTTAACTTACCCATAAAATCCAGGCTTCCATTCGTAATGACTTAGTCATGTTTTATAAAATAGTGAATCAAATTCATTTCTATTGTACTTGACATTGGTACATGTATCCGGGAATGAATGCAAAATAGTTTCGTCTCCTGCTCTTTTATTTTCCGACCTAATTTAATTGAGTGCAGTTGTATTCTAAAAATTCTTCTTTTATGATCCAATTCATTTTATTAATAGCTCTCTCTCTCTCTCTCTCTTTTTCATTTTCTCGCCAAACAGTTCATAGAACTCAGAGGTCGGTAGTCGATTTGATATTTAATAAAATTAATCAAATATATTTTTCATATAATATTGGCGATGATTTTTTAAAGCACACCATCTTGGCACACTGTGCTGCTAGGGGGTGCCCGCAGGAGATCTCTCTAACCTGCCACTGGCATCTATGTGCAGAACGAAAATGAACATGATTAAATTTAATTCTTCACTAGTACGAACAGAACTGATTTTTTTTTGTTTAAAAAGAGTAATATTTGTGTTTTCATTATTTACAAAAATACTTCAATTCCATACTATATCTGTGAGCCTAAGCGGGAAACGAGAAATACGTATCAAATTGTGGTAGAGTGGGTTCGAACCGAGAAACTCTAATTCAAGACTGCACGACATCAACCACGAGACCACAACCCAAAACACATAATAATATCCATAGTAATCTTAGGTTTTATTAGGTTTTATTAGGGACTACTGATAAAAAGTAAGCTGCTTTCGGCTTGTTATAGGAGACTGAGAGGGACAAAATGAGGTATATAGTCCATATATATGTTTATATATATATATATATATATATATATATATATATATATATATATATATATATATATATATATATATATATATATATATATATATATATATATATATATATATATATATATATATATATATATATATATATATATATATATAAATATATATATATATATATATATATATATATATATATATATATATATATATATATATATATATATATATATATATATATTTGGATATTAACCAAACATGCCTACGTGTGTTTGGTAAATATCTTATCCCCTTCATGGGTCTCTAATTACTAATGCTTTCAAAGTCCCTATAACTGTCAGCGGGACATGGGAGTTAATACTAATTAGCGTATATAATCCACCACCATTTTCAAGCATTTTTAAAGCCTTAAGTTCAACCTGATGAGGTTAGGGCAGGATGGAGAAGGATTAGTGGATAGGGGTCCCTTTAACTGGACCGTAACATCACATATGTGAGTTCAGTTAAGCTTACTGAAACGACAACTCAATTTGAAGGCACATTAGTACTGTCTAACTCACAGTGTGCACTAAAATATCTGTATTTAACTCTGGGTATTTAAGTCATTGCTTCCATTCTCTTTTTACACATTAAACAAATTATAGTTCCATCTGAGGTCCTTTCTTTTACATTTACGTCATCTAATTTCATTGGTTTGATATTGTTAAGTCTGATTCCAAAATTCTCATATTTGATTTTAATCTGAGATATTATATTAGTGTCATGAACCATTGGAAATATGACGGGAGCTTTCAGTGTACCAACTGAGTTATATTCTTTAAATTTTACGTCATCTCTGTCCCTTTAATATATTCAAATCCCAAATTGGTTGTTTTGATTTTATTATGTTCAATTCCTAAATTCTCATATTTTATTGAAATCTGAGACCTCATACTATGTAAAATTCGTCAATATGTCTTGTAAAACTTAATAGTTTCTAATCGTTAAAAGCTCGCTTAGTAATAATACGAAAATATTGTATTGTGTATATGGTTTCAATAAGCTATTTTTTCTTTGTTTTTATAAATACTGATATCAATATGAAAATTCAAATTAAACATTCACACATCGTCATTTGTATCTGATGAATAATAATTAGTAAAAACATTTCCTGTAAAAAATAGGTGTCTAATTTTTTTGTTGTTTTAAAATTATAAATCGGTTTTGGTTAAAATAATAAAAAGGTATAAAAAAACATTTACTCACGAGTTGAAGGTCACTGGAATGGAGTAAATATCACTATAAATTTCGGAATACGGAAAATAACATTAATGGTGGAATTCGAAGTGAGTGGGTGCAAAAATTTATCACGAACTTTATATAACTTTATTATCCTCAAAATTGATTCTGCATTCCAGAGAAATACCTCTTGAATTAGACAGTCCAAAGGAATTTTTCGTGCTCTTACTACGCAGAAATGTGAAATGCTCATACAATAATGTAAACAAATCAAACACTCCTTACGCAAATGAAACACATATCGCCTACAAGAAAAAAGTATTTCGGCACCGATCTTCCACACGCTTCTCATTTCTTCTCTTAATTAGGGTTCGTAAAAATACCGGTAAATACCATTACTAAATCGGTAAACACTCCTTATATGTTACTCATACACATCGCAAACCGGACAAATTATTTTGGCATCTGTATCCTATACGCTTTTTTAGGATATGCAAAATTACCTGTAAATACGATTACTGATAAATCGGTAAACACTCCTTATGTTTTAGTCATACATATCACCAACCGGATAGTTTTTCGATACCTGTCTTCCATACGCTTCTTTTTAGGACATGCAAAATTACCGGGAAATACCATTAATGATAAATCGGTAAAATTAAGTCGATTGCATAATTATCAATTGATTGCAAGACCATGCTGTCTTTTGTTTTTTTTTGTGATGATTATTTATTTTTTACCATGTAAATTTTCGCCACCGTAAAGTAGTGGTCAGCACGCTTGTTAGTTGCTATGTTCCCGGGATCGATTTTTCATTGTAATATTTATGTAAAATTAGGCATAAACCAGATCACTTTCCTTCAAGTATTATATAATTAAAAAATATAATTCAGTCTCTCAAGCACCATTGGGTGGGGATAAGGGTAAGAAAAAAATATATAAAAAACTAATTAAAGTCTGGGACAAAAACCATACAAATCACAAATGCCTTTTTTTTGGGATATACAATATAATAGTATTTTTGGGATATACATTTTTGAGGGACATTCGTAAATTTTTAATATTTTTTTTCTACATTTGCAACTACTAAAAAGGAATCAAAAAAGTTAAATAGTCGTACAGGAGAAAGTGACCAACTAACAAAACGTAAAATGTTCAGGAGGGCAAATATTTAAGTCACTTTTACTTGGCAAGAAAATAAACATCAATGCAGTCAATCATTTTTAACAAGTCAATATATTATACTTCCAAATTTAAAATCCTTTAGGATTTTTTCAGGGCAATATTAAGCTAGTAAGATAGCAAAAAATTCACTTGGTCACTTTCTCCTGTATGACTACGATATACATTACAAAAATAATACTTTTTTTTAACTCTTTACCTTTCAATACTCTTTTCTGTTCAAAACCAAATATATTTATTTCTAATAAAAACTTTTTTTTAATCCAATAACGGTGTTCTAAGAAAAAAAGTCTATTATGTCAAATTTTACCTCGGTTTAGAGAAAATTAAGTTGCGATTCAACAAATACTGGGCCTCAACAATTATTAAATTATTTTTTGAGATGTTAGTCTATCCATTGTCACGCCGAATGTCTCAGTTGTTCGTTACGTACTCTAATTTATTATGAACCTTTTTTCATATTTAATATTACAATAATTCGACTTATCCAGAGGTCATACATGTCAATCGATACCAATTGTTATTTTATTTATGTACTCATTCAAGTAGATATTATGTATGGTATGTTTTGTCACGGGTGAACACCGCCAAACACCACATTAAAGACAAAAAAATTGACATCTCAACATAGATGAAGAAGAATATGGAAATTTGGATATTTACGGGTCTTACGACCGTCATACGCTGGTTTCGAATTCAAAAACATATATAACTCCAAGAATTTGAGTAGTGTGGTTGTCAATCTCGGGTAGAATAGGTAAATGTTACACGTGTTCAAAGTAATCACTTAAACCCGACTATGACGGTCGTAAGCCCCGTAAATGCCCATACATCTATATTCTTGTTCATCTGTGTTGAGATGTCAAAAATAATATTTTTAAAACTCCTAATTGAAGATAATCCAGATTTGTGAACAAGTATTTGGACAAAAAAGTTCACGTAAAAGAAATGAAACTTCTTAAAAATAATGGCAGAATTTCAATGTGAAAGACAGAGAGAGAAAGAAATACAACATAACACATACATATATTTTTTTACTAATATTTAATGGTTTTTAGAGTTTTTTTTTTATAATTTAATTAATTTTTTAGACGTTTCTACTTTTCAATCGTATTAATTTATGTCGTGCTGTGGTCCCGTGGTTAGTTTCGAGGACTCTTGAGTCAGAGTGTCTGGGTTCGAACCCTCTCTACCACAATTTGATACTTATTTCTAATAATGAGCCGCTTGGGCTCACAGAGGTAGTATGAAAATAAGGTAGGTATGAAATTGAAGTATTTTTGTAAATAACAATAACACAAATATTTCTCAATTAATTTAACAAAAATAAATCTTAAAATAAATTACGCTGTTCTCTTCAATAAAGAGACTAAGAAGCCCTTGTACTTGTAGGGGGACTTACGATTATTATTTATTGTTAATATTTGTGAGTGGTATTGTTTATTATTATTATTATTACTATTTATAATAAGAATTAAGAATGAGACAATAGTATACGCATGTAAGGTGAATGGAACCATCCAGACTCACTTACATCGTACTGTACGGCCAAACCCATGGTAGACGACTCCCGGGCAGACCACCAAAGATATGGGTCGATAGCTGGGAATCGACATCACAGGAGGCTAATCCCTCTTAAAAACAGGCCACAAGGCCTACAATAAGATGAAGAAGAAGAAGAAGAAGATTATTCCATAATTTTTATTGTGCTTTGTTATTTATTTCATGTGTTTTTTTCTATTTACATTTACATATATAAGTCATTTATTTTATTTTTCTGTAGAAAAGTTATTGTAGTATTCCATTCCCAAATATTTAAAGTTCTATTGGGATTAATTGGTATTGCATATTGCCATGGTAAAGTCATTTTAGTATCCCTAAGATGAATTTTTCTTTGGATTCAAGTCATTCATGTCCGAGATTCGATATTTTCGTGATAACGAGGAAAAAACAGCATCCATTTTATTTCCGGATTGTGTTATTGATTCGATCATTCACATCATTCATTCACGTAAGTGTGCCTAAAAAGCGTGACGCTTCTTTGAAATTTCACTCTCCATTCTCGTCCAATCTCCGCCTAAACAATTTCACTTCATAATAATTCATTTCAACCTTTACACATTAATTCTTTACATCTCCGGTTTTTAATTTTAAGATTTTCATTTCATTTAATTATTTACTACATTTTGAGTGTGTCTAAATACTTGTTCACAAAATCTGGATTACCTCCAATTACAGGAGTTATTTCCATATTATTTTTTGACATCTCATCAAAGATGATGAAGAATATGGAAGTCTGGGCATTTACTTAAACCAGCCTATGACGGTCGTCAGCCCCGTTAATGCCCAGACTTTTATTATTCCCCCATATTATGTATTATTGCCCCACATTCTTCTTCATCTTTGATGAGATGTCAAAAAATAATATCATCTAATTAAACTCTAATTATATTATAGTGTAAAAACAAAAATTCTAACAAAGGTTGTTTTGGTGGGTTTACTGTTTATCATATATAATATACGGGGGGGAGAGGGATTTCTCACGTTTCATTTATATGCTCCTGGTATTTGTTTGATTCCCAGAGGGGTCAAAATAAATAAATCTAGGTGTTTTGTTCACTCCAGTATTTATTTAATCCGTTGTGTGATTTGCCCGAATACAATTCGGGTAGGTATTTTGCTTTGACACAGTGATTTGCCCGAATTCAGTACGGGTACATCGAACACGAAACATTTTATTGTGATTTGCCCGAATCCAGCTCGGGTCATTTCCCCGCTAGTCTAGATACATCCATTCTTCCTTTGATTTTTTTCTTTCCTAATATTGTTTATTAATATTTTATACTGATTTATTATATTTTAAAATATGTATGATAAAAAAAACATAATAGTGAAAAAAAGGGTGGCTTTTTTTGACCCACTTTTTTCAAGAGGTTGACCACAGAAGTGGTTAATATTACCCTGGAGTCCAGGGCCTGGACTAGTACCTAAAACGAAAGACTGCTCACCTTACCTTTATATGACCAAATTAACATTGTATCAATTCGGTGCAGTGCCCTATGCACCATTAGGCGCATAACAGGGAAACAGGGTAAAAGAAAAGAAAAGAGGTAAAAAATGTTACAAAGATTTCCCTGAGCGACAACACATTTTAAAAATGAAGTTACCTGCTTCTGATATATATTTTTTTTAAATCGCCTTCTGATTTTCTTATCGAAACTTTTGAATTAGATTTCAAATCAGTTGTTTTACCCCTTTATCGTTGTTTCTTTCCGTTCATATTCCAATACTTATTAACAATATTAAACCGTTATTTTTCTAGATTACATAAATCTGATATATATTTTTCACTATTTAATACAACCTTTATCGTAAATTGCTCTAGGACAAATATTCGTAGCGATTTCTGCAATTTTAGGATTACCAAAGCACTATCTTATATTTTACGTATTAATTTTAAATCAAATACAGATTTTTTGATTCTACTAAGTTGTATTTTACTAACGAAAACACCACTATCTTATATTTCTTATAACCTTATCCACACCCGATGGCCCATAGGGCACTGCATTGTATATCGTAGTGTTATCTTGATCGTCCAGGCACTAGTCCAGGTTATTGAGGTTGGTAGGGTTTGATAGTGACTGAGACTGTCACGGGCTAGAGACAGATGGATGGAGAGGCTCCGTGGTTTTCACGAGGTCTCTACGCGCGGCTACACAACAGAAGTGATCAGTGTGTGCTCGAATGGATCATTCTCATGATGTGTTATATTATAAATTAATGTGAAAAATCATAAGACTATCGGTAACATTCTTATTGAAATCTGAAGGAAGTAAAGGATATATTAAGGTTTAAACTTTAGATACTTGAATAAAACGAAAAACGGACACCGTTATACGTCAAAAATTTCACGTCATCGGGTGTGTTACGGGGCGTATATCTTTATGTATCTGCTTTATAGAGCTTAATAGTAGTAGTGTGGATTCGTTTCTGTGACGTCATTCGTTACCAACTTACAAAAACAACGTTTTTTCGAAGGCAAACTTTGCAACGGATACTTTTCGGGAGAAAAGAATTTCACACAAGAGAATAGTTTATTTTACTTTAGTTTTAAGTCATTATTTTTATGCATAAGTTTTGTAAATACTGTTTTTTTATTTCTTCTTTGAATTTTTTTGTAATGGTGGATCCTGATTTAATTTGTAATGATCCTGAGGGATGGGGACAAGGTGTCGGCCTCTGTCTCCCACCTCATCAATCTGCATAGAGATTTTATTCCTTAAGAATGAATTAAAATTATTCCTCTTTGCGCAGCTGATAAAGAGTCCCTCAGGACTTTATAACCGCTACGGGTGGATGGTGAGCTTAGATTAAAAAAATAGAATACTTAAACTTTTTTAATTTATCCACCATGGCCAGAAAACCTGTACTTAACCCTAGATTATGGGACATTCGTAAAATTTACGACGGACATCCAATCTGTGGGAGTGCCTCGGCAACACATGTAAAGAATATATACACAACTAGCATGTACCTTAATATTTTAACCGAAATCTTATGTTAGTATTTTATATAAAGTTCCCAAAAAACATGTAACACTTATTTTTTAATGGTTTTTGTAAACGTTTTTTTTTTGTAAAATGTGAGTGTTTTATCGTCGTACATTTTACGATAGTCCCGTTATAAGGTTTATTGAATCAAGTCACGTGGTCAAGAGTTAAGATTTAAATAAACCTACTGAATCTTCTTTCAAAACCTCTTAAGAGAGACAAAATATTTTCTGATTTTTTACTTACTTTATATAATACGGCATAACGTTGACATACATGTAGGTACCCCTTATCTTAGGGAATTTATAAGGGATTAATGTTTAAACTGTATTTTGAAATTTTGACTAGCGGAAATGACTGAAATGAATTGAAATACAATTTAAATACATTAACTTCCCTATAACGCGGTACCTATATCAGAGTTATAGGGAGCTTTACTGTATTCTTACCCTAGTATAAGTTGAATTATCTTATCTTTACACTTATGTCATTATCATAAATGTCAGTTTTAAATATTTGAAAGGCAATTGTGAATTTGCTCGTAAGAACCCGCCTCGTTTATGTGTATTCATTCCACCTGACGAAAAATGTAATCATTCCACTCAAATAGGTTTGCTCCAATGCTTCGGCCCATGTTCAACATGACATCTGGATCCTGTTTTTAATATTTATGACCATTACATTAAAAAAAATAAGCATAATACTTCCGCGCGTTAGAAGTGAAACTTTTTAGGTTCTAGAAAAAAAATATTTAGTGCATTGCTTTCTTTGCATTTGTTGGTGATTTTGTTATTTCAGGATAAGAACATGGTTATATGTATTTTAATTTTAAAAATCTCTCTAAATATTTTTTTTTCATAAATTCCTATTGATTCATACTCTATGTGAAAGATTATGGGTTTATGCTAGCTAAAGTACGATACAAAAAATATAACGTAATTTTCTAAATAACGAAAGTTTTGGTGTAATATTTTGTTTGTGATGTAAGTAATTCATTTACAACATTTTGAGTGTGTCCAAATACTTGTTCACATAATCTGGATTGTCTGGATTGTTGTAAATAAAATATCTGGTCAAATTATAAGCTTAAATAATAAAAATGAAAACGATATTTTCTGGCGTTTCTCATGTGTGTGATTATAATCCAGGATTCGGACCTCACATACTAATAAAAGAGTTTCTGCTTAGTAAAAAGCTTCTTTTCATCTCACCAATAGATCTCTCTAGTGAAGTTCTGGTGATCCAGGAACAATGTTTCAAAATTAGTTAATATATATAGAACTTCCAAGAATTTGAGTAGTGTGGTTGTCAATAATGGGTAGAATCGGTGAATGTTACACGTGTGTAAAGTGATCACTTAAACCAGACTATGACGGTCGTCAGCCCCGTTAATGCCCAGACTACCATATCCTTCTTCATCTTTGGTGAGATGTCAAAAAATAATAAGTAAATCATATTATCAAACTGATTTATTTTTCTTGTATTATTTTTTTTTAATTAATTTAATCGAGGATGAGAAAAAAAATGCGTACAATGGGACCGCGGATAGTGAGGGGTCACAGTGCTTTCTTATGTTCAAACATTTAGGCATAGTAATATATATGATGTTAATTCTCTCACTTGACTGTCAAAGATCAAAGATCATATGAATTGACGCGAGAATTCAATTTGCAAGCGCTTCGTATTGAATACTATTATTTAATCTAAATCATAATATTACAATAATAATTAATGATAAGTAATTATACGTATGACTGCTCATCGGATCAAATAATACGCCAGACAATTTATGGGTTCATAAAGATACACTTTTTACTCTTTTTGAGTTTTTTTTTGCGAATTATCTGCAATTGAATCATTACTTGTAAAAATATGTATTTATCATCTACGATAAATAATAATAATTATAACACTATTAAAAAAATAGAATGGGATAATTGTGATTATAAGTATGGCTGTGTGAATTGAAACTGTATATTAGGAAGCCTTGAAGTTAGAAATTTAGTTTTGATGGGCCCCAAATAATCCGCTATTAGCTGATTTATTTCATCACTCTCATCCAATAATATAACGGTTATTTTAGGGCCAATATGGTTGTTAAACTCTAAGGCGTCTACAACAAATGCGTTATCTACGAAGATATGTCAAATGTAGATAAATTTATCTTTATTTCCATTTGGTAAAAAACATACCCTTTTCATTTTCGTTCCGTAACATTAAATTTCTGACAATACGACATCCGGTTTCAAAATATGAAAGTCGTTAGAATAAGAAGTCTGGATGTGAAGTCAAATTTAATTCAACTTCATCTTCGTGGATTAGGGCTTTGTTTGAACCTGGGAGCTCCCAACACTCAGCTATTCACTATTGAAGATTGATATTGGTAATATATTTATATATATATATATATTTACATATACATATAAAGTACACATAGCATAAAGGGTTCGTCACTTTATCGCTTCAATTATAAATATAATTGATTATTTATTTCAGGTAAACATTACAGAATCTCCAATATTTATAAAAATGTTTATTTTTAAGATAACCTTGCTATCAAAATGTCATAAAACTTTGGAAATGTTCGATAATTTAACAATAACTGTAATTGATTACAACGAAAACATTTATCAATTAATTTTATTCGTACATTTTAGACTAACGAGTAAATCGTGTTGTGTTTTTCTGATTCAAATTTGGAGAGTTATTGTACAATACAATCATTTGTGAATTTAAATACTTTGAATTTCTTTTTGATTTTACCATTTGCGTATTTACGATCTATTAAGTATACCATTTACTTTCTCGTGATTAAAATAGAATTTTGGTTTTTTCTAGGTTTAAATGATTCACTATTAAATTGTTTAATTTACATTTTTGTATGTTTAATTAATTAATTACTTTTTCCATTGGTTAAACATTTTGCTAAGTTTATGACTCATTTACTTTTTATTGCATAAATATATTCAGACTGCCCTAAAATGAGTATAATATAACTTGTTGAACTTATCATACTTCTGGCCGTGTAATAAAAGCAATAGTTGCCAATTGTCAATGTTTAATGTGTTCAGGGAGTATCATTTTGTAGTTTTATCGAATATTATTCAGGAATAAAAAAGAAACAGTAAATGAAAAGTAATTAATTAATGATTATATTTTTGTCCGTGTAATAAAAACAAGAGTTAGGGTTGAAACAAATTTTTAGGGTATCTGCTTGCATTCACTTTATTTTTGACAGTAAACGTAAACTTAATATTTAGCTATGGGCAAACGAACTTATCTTGAACCGGCCAATTGAAAAGTATCATATACAGAAAAAATGCAATTTTTTGGGATATTTACTCATAGGTTAATAAATCACCAAATTTAATTGAACAATCAAAGTTTTCTGGAAAGCGATCTAGGTGGCTGTGGAGGTAGTGAACTTTTATGCTCATGTTACAGCCGAGAATTTCAAATTTTGATAGCATAGTTTCCACTAATTATACGTAATTCTCTGCTCTATGATTCCCTAGAAAATATTGCACGACTTGAACTAATGAACACCAAGATTCAGCCTCGTTCATTGATGTGGTGAATTGTGGATCTCCAAAAAGTTTTTTGAGGACCATTAAATATACCGGCTTTTAGTTTTTCCGTGCTTATCCCAGGAAATTTACTTAAAACAATTTCCATCTCGATTTAAAGCATTCGCAAATTGCATCATCAGCCTTAACTTAATATGCAAAGGCTAAAATAATATTTTTTCTCTAGTAACCAAAGCTTTGTTAATTACATTATGTTTTTTTTTTAATCATGACATCTCCTTGTGGCTAATTTATTTTAATCCAGTATTTATTGTTCAGGTTGATTCAGGTATACATTTGGCTAATAGATTCAATTTTCGTATCGGAAATTTATATTTTAGCCATTAAAGATTTATTTTTTTCTTTATTTTTGGCTTGTATCAGAACAAAAATCAATTAACCTGTATCTCAAAAACTAGAGCTGATAAAAATCTGGTAGCATTTTTGAAAACAGCACATTAAAAGTATTTAAAATCAATTGTTTAATTTCTGGCACCAATTTTTTTATTTCATTTTGTTGGCCAGTGTAATCATTATTCAACATGTACGAAAATCACAGTTTGTATGGAAAACCATCTGGAGCTATCAGAGGGAAGTAATTCCTCAATTATATATATATATATATATATTTATAGATATATATATATATATATATATATATATATATATATATATATATATATATATATATATATATATATATATATATATATATATATATATATATATATATATATATATATATATATATATATATATATATATATATATATATATATATATATATATATATATATATATATATATATATATATATGTATATATAAATATATAAATATATATATATATATATATATATATTTATATATATATATATATATATATATATATATATATATATATATATATATATATATATATATATATATATATATATATATATATATATATATATATATATATATATAAAATTATTAATTATTGACTCGTTTTATGATTTGTATGAGAACGAAACGATTTGTAATAGTCGAAGAAAACATATAAACAAAATTAATTATAGGAGAAGAAAGATAACGCTATCTGGAGACCGCTAGTTAAAACTCGTCGGAAATTTCAATAGTGGCGCCTATTACTTAAAATATTTTACAGATAAACAATGTCTGAGATCACTATTGGACATTCCAAAAAAATCGTTTCGTAGATAAACTGTGTCTAACCCTAAAATCGGCCCTAATCTACCCTGTGGGACACGAACGAGCGCTAACGTTTCGTTATTATCATCTGTTGAGATAACGTACATTCATCGTTCTTAGTTTGAAGTGCATAGAAATTGATTGAATAAGCAATTATGTCATTACTATTGTTTTATTCAATAATACAGGATGGCACAAAATTAATTGTCCTACTTTGTTTTTTTTTTTTTAAATTACAAAATACAAAAGAATGAGTAGTGTAAATTTTAAATATTTAGACCATTATATTTTTTCTGTTAATTGAAAAAGATAAATTATATCCATCAAGTGGCTGCCGGCAGTGTTAATACACATTTGTGCTCGTTTTATCGCATTTTCCACGACTTTCCGCAAGATTTCCAGTGGGAACCGTTCGCATTCCTGTCGAATATTCTCTTTAAGGGCTGCAATTGTCTGAAGCTTGTTGGGATAAATCTGTGACAACAAGTAGCCCCGAAGACAGAAGTCTGGGATGGTCAAATCGGTCGATCTTGCTGGTCATGCCAAATCACCAAAACGGGAGACTAAGCGACTAGGAAACGCTATCTTCACAATATCCATAGTGGCTCGTACAGTGAGTGCTCCATTGCTTGTAGGTCTGTATACTACAGTTGTTTAGTTCACAAATCGCTCACTCCTTTCAAGAACGTCATAAATCAAAATTCGTGAATTTTGAGTTGTGCATGTTTTCGGAATGCCCAGAAAATGTACTATATACCAGCAAAAGCGGCATATTTTTTACTTTATATTTACCCACTACAGGGCAGAAAATGTTGTTTTTGCATTTTGATGAAAAGGTATTGTTTAATAATTTTTTTAAATATACTTAATATTTTTCAAATGGAGAAAAAACCTTCAGGTTTTACCTAAAAAGATCTGTTGCACAGTAAAAAGTTTAATAAGTGGCTTCCTGTTTATTTTTAATACATTGTGATTTCTTTTTAAACTTTAAAAACGTTCTCTCGACAAATCAAGTTTTTTGATTTATGACGTTCTTGAAAGGAGTGAGCGAAATGTCAAATATGATTAATGTACGATGTTATTTGCAAAAATTATAACATCATCCGGTGAGGTGATTAATTTTGCACCACCTTGTATTTCAAAGTTTAACAATATAATAAAATGTATCAAAAATAAATATCAAGCCACTTATTGAACTTTTTACTGTGCAACAGATCTTTTAAGTAAGTACCTGAAGGTTTTTTCTCCATTTGAAAAGTATTTAGTTTATTTTAAAAAAAATAATTAAACAATACCTTTTCATCAAAATGCAAAAACACTTTCTGCCCTGTAGCGGGTAAGTATTAAGTTAAAAACATGTCGCTTTGGCTGGGATATACTACATTTTCTAGGCATTTCGAAAACACGCACAACTGAAAATTGACGATTTTTGATATATGATGTTGTTGAAAGGAGTGAGCGATATGTGTAAAAAAAAACACTACATATAACCATCCGTAGAGGGTTAGGAGATGTATTTGTGATAAAATATTTTCTCTAACTCATAATGAATATTTGAACTTTAATATTTTTTACAAAAATGTTAGTAATATTAGTATTTAACCACTCACCGAGATTTTTATGTCTACCGGTTTCGAGACGTACCCGTCTCTTCGTCAGGACAATCACTACCATGCTGTGGTAAACAATACTACCCTTCACTACCATAGGACTATGTACACACTTACCTCACTCTCGGCCCTGAGTCATGTGGAAGAGGCAAAAAATATTTACAAAGATAGATTGGTGTATCATTATTTTCTCTCTGCCTACCCCTGTGGGGAAACGGCGTAATGGCTAGTTACTTAGTTGTATTTTCGTTAGTGATTTATCAACCCAATGCGACATATACACCATTGGCCAAATAAGGAATATTTGTAAAGGGTCCGCCAAATAACTTTTTTTTTTCAAAAACAGGGCGCAAAACATCGAGTGTAGCTTCGGCTGTGTGGCACGTAGCGCCGTCCTGTTGAAACCAAATGTTGCCAATATCCTCCTCTTCAATTTTTGTGAACAAAAATCCGTTCAACATGGCCCGATAACGATCGCCATTGACTGTAACGGCCACTCCTTGCTCATTTTCAAAGAAAAATGGCCCAATTATGCCTCTGGACCAAAATCCGCACCAAACAGTGACTCGTTTTGGGTGTACCGGCTTTTCAATGTATGCGTGTGGGTTTTCTGTGCCCCAAATACGACAATTTTGCTTGTTTACATACCCGCCAAGATCAAAATGAGCTTCATCCGAAAAGATGATTTTTTTGGCAAAATCGGCATCTTCTGTAAGTCGATCGCAGGCCCACTCAGCGAAGCGAAAACGCATTGGATGGTCAGTTGGCTTCAACTCCTGAACCAATTGGACTTTGTATGGCGTCATACCAAGGTCTTTATGCAAAATTCGTCTCAATGATGTCTCCGAAATGTTCAATTGTTGAGAACGACGGTGAATTGATGTTGATGGCGCTTCACGCACACTTTCTGCCACAACATCGATATTCTCGGGTGTACGCACTGTTTTTGGCTTTTCACGCTTTGGTTTATCGATGAGGATGCCAGTTTCTTTCACTTTTTTCACAAGATAACGAACATACGGAGCTGACGGTGCTTCTCTTCTTCCAAAAACCGTACGCAATTTTCGCACACATTCTGCAACATTACCATGATTTTCAAAGTAATGTCGCAATATTTCCCAGCGTTGTTCAAGCGTATATACAACCATATTCGCTTAGCGGAAGGATAAAACTAATTATCTGTCAAATCAGACATGAGCTAAGTGTTACCATTCACGAAATAAGCACTAGTTAAAAAAAAAAACTTTAGATGGCGGACCCTATATATAAACTAACTAACTAACCATCACGCCGCTTCCCGCAGGGGTAGGCAGAGAGATTAGAACACCACACCACTCTGTCCTTGCATACATTATTCGCTTCTTCCATATTCATGCATACCCGAGGCTTATTTCGACTCCTGACTCGGCTGCTTTCAAGTATTGGACATACCTGATTGTGCCAAGTTTTCCTCGGTATTTAACTGTTACATTTTCCACTACATTTGTTAAACCGTTTTTTTTTCTCTATAATATGTATAAAACTAGTTGCATAAGTTCCTGTATTTCGATTGAGAAATCACATTAGGATTATAAATCCAAAAATTTAATTAAAATTGCAATAATGATTGATTTAAATGGATTATATAGTGATAAAGAAAAACAATCAAAATTCATTTTAATGGGTTCCACGTTGTTTTGAATTTTGACGTCCGTGCTACTCATTACTCGGACTTACATTTGGGGCAAAATAAAGATAAAATAAATAATACAATTGTTACAATGAGCGCTTCCGCCATTTGTCGTGCTCGTCACTTTTACAATTTTAAGTAAGTGAATAATTTTTACAGAATTTGATGTTACTAAGAGGACAAGAACAACGGACACCGGATCCCTAGTATGTACATCTTGTATGTTCGTCAAATTTTCGTTTTACGTATATCAGCGACGCCTTTATTATGCTTTTAGTTACGAGTGTGATCTTGTAAATGAACAAGTAAATTTGAGTTTGGAAAATCGAATGTGTTGATACACAACGTCTTTTGAAACATATTTCCTCTAAAATACTTCAAACTAGCATGTTAATGCAGAGATTTAAGAACTAATCAAGCTAAACATTACCTTAAATTGAATTATATTGCATGCTGTCCCATCGCATTCTCAGATCTGATACAGACTTAGGCTTAGACTAGGCTTCCTGACAGACCTTCTCTTGCCATTATTTTTTTTGTTGTTTATATTTACAGAAAATGTAAAACAAAATTGTATCACGATTAAACTGTGAATTTCAATTTAAAAGCTTTCAAAATTCCTGTTACTGCCAACCTAAATAAATACAAGTTTGTAAAACAAATTTTTCTTTAAGTACCCCGGTTTAGGCAGTGAAAGGGTATTAGTAGTTATTTTGCTAAGCAAATCAGCTAGATCCAATTCCCATTAAGATATCTTAATTTGCATTATCAGATCACTGGCGATTCCTTCAACCCTTTAGTGAAATACATTAATCCCTCGCATACGTTCAAATAATTAATGTTTTACAAACTTATTTACCATGATTCACATTGAACCAAATAAATTTATAAAATAGGCTGGCTCCAGAAAAGATGGGCCGATGACCATAGTAAAGTGGATCGAAAAATCCCAAACGAGAGATGTCTGGAAAAAAAATAGAAGAGGCCTATATCCGGCAGCGGAGAAAATAAAAACAATAGGAACAAATATGAAATCATTACATATGTTATTTCATAATTTCAGTAAATTCAGTGTAAAGTTTGTTTATAATTAAATATTATCTTAAGTTATTTAACTATAACATAGAGTAAAATATAAAATATTGAAGGAAGCGATGCTGTATTTGGTAACATTATCAAACAAAAATATTACCAGGCGAAAGGAGTGCAAAAATTATGATTTTACTAAGAGACGGGGGAGAAAAAATGGAAATTGTATTGAAGTATCTTTTTTCTATCACTTATCTCAAATGTGACTGATTAAACAAATAATCTAGAAAAATAATGGCGGATTTACCTTTTTTTCAATATAAGAAGGGATTGAAAGGGGTTATATTTTTTTAATAAAAAAAACCATTTCATTGACAATGTATGGTAAATAAGTATTCAGGTATTCCTTGAGTATAAAAGAACATGCATATATTTTATTTACTTTTTTTTATATCATTTATTTATGGGGGCTAAATTAGAAAGCCAATTTTAATTTGTACCAGAAGATGAAAACAACTGTCGTTTTCAAAAAAAGAAGTAAATAAAAAAAAACTCATTAAAGTGGTATTTTCAAGTGTTTAACTTTAATAAAATAATCATGTCATTCCACAAAGTTAAGACCGAATCAATAAATAATATAATTTTTTCATAAATACATCTGAATCTAAAACATAAAATAAAACGTTTACATAGTGTCATTTCCTAATTTGATATCAATATCGAAAGCTAGTTCGTATCAACATTTTTTTATTCAACTTGATATTGATTTTTTATCCCACAATTTCAGTTCAATTTAAATTTAACCTTGCCTTTGGGTAACTCTGTTAAGTGTTATATTTTCTTGGTGAAAACAAGGAAGTACTATTTTCAATATGAAAACTAACATAATATTTTGCATACATTATACTATATAAATATCCTTATTTACTATCGTATTGATGTCATGAAAACATCTCGGTGGTAAATTCTTAGTTTTACTGAACTTATAACGTTGAATTAGCGAATAAAAGAAAACCTAACATAGAGTTTCCAGAAGACACTGGTCAAGAGACCTTGCAAAGTAAGGCGCAATAAGTCGCAATGTCTAGAAGAACACTCTATTACGCATTTTGTTTTGCAATCTGCTTGCTACCAACCTGATATTATTCAACAATTTAAGTTATGATACTAAACACAACGTTTGTTGTGTTACATCTTCGCATTCGTGTATATATATAATATAACGTACATACAGCTAACTTTACAACCGTCTTCCGAAATGACCATTGAATTCAAGCGATAATAGCTCCGTTTGTCTATTCAAATAAACAAGCTATAATCAACGTTTTGACGTACATACGTATAACTTTTGTCTAAATTATTGTTATATTATCTATTTTTTGACATCTCAGCATGAAGAACAAAATGATATTTTAAAGAGTTTCTGCTCAATATAAAGCTTCTTTCATCTCACCATAGATGTCTCTAGTGAAATTCTAGTGAATTCAAACATAATTTTTCGGAATTAGAACAATATGCATATACGAGCTTAATAAAAAGCTTATTTACATCTCACCAATAGATGTCTCTAGTGAAGTTCTAGTGATTCAAGAACAAGGTTTCTAAATTGGTTCATATATACAGAACTTCCAAGAATTTGAGTAGTGTGGTTGTCAATAATGGGTAGAATTGGTGAATGTTACACGTGTGTAAAGTGATCACTTAAACCAGCCTATGACGGTCGTCAGCCCCGTAAATGCCCAGACTTCCATATTCTTCTTCATCTTTGATGAGATGTCAAAAATAACATATACGAGTATATATATATATACACACACACAGAAAAAAGCGCATAAAACATTTATTAATCCTAAAAAGAGAGAATTTTTTGAGGATTTTTTCATCCCTTAATTTCATTTCTGTGGCGTTTATTAATTCTACATAATCTTTTGTCTACCCCTGCTTTCAATGGTGTTTAACTGATCTTCAACTAGAATTTGAACGGATTAGTTCCACATAGACGATTTTAACGATGAAGAAGCCACCAAATCATTTTATCTGCCATTTTTGAAAAATCGTACCCTTTTGTAGTATATGTATCTGAAACTCTTGGTTTTCGACGCACATACTTTTGCATCATTTTAATCGTAAGAAATACACATTTTATGATTATTTATCTAGATGTTATTTATTTAAGGCAATTAAACAGTAATATTCTTCACTGCCCCAATGCACGTAAAATTTAAATAAGTATCTTGCTGAAAATTCAGATCATGATATATCACTTCATTCTTCCCAAGAAAGAACACTTTCCATTCCTCGCCACTACACATCGTTTTCTGTAATTCCTTCTCTGTCCAAGCGGCCAGACTATGGAATGAATTACCTCTCGTTGTAAAAATGCACCTTCTCTAATAAGAAACGTCTGAGACATTAATATTTATCATTAGAATCCTAACTGTCCATTAAACCTCCTCCCTTAGTTTTTCCCTCTACCTCCTTCCCTAAACTCCCTTTTTCCTTTGTCTTCCTCATAAACATTTTTGTATTTTATGTTTTTTTTAAATATTCAAGTACTAGCTATTCTCTGATTGCAAACAGCTTTATATGGTATCAAACGTTTTGATCAACATCACTTGTCTGTTTTTGGTTGGTTAACCTTTTCATAGCCGCAAATAAATTACGCCGCAGTGCTCAACAGGCCAAGTATTTTTTTGAAAAAAAAAAGTTGTCTAAAGATTTTTTTTTTGTTGTTTTTATTGAATTATAATTTACTTACCAAATATTATATCCCGCATCGATTGTTAGAGTTTTATTCTTGAAGTTAAACCAGTTTCAAATTTTCAGAGTTGTCACACTAAGTCGCACACGCAAGTTTTTATTAAATTTAATATTAACACACAACTATTATTTATCAATGGAATATTTTAAAATAATAAGAAAAACACAAAAAAATTGAGCAAAATAAAAACCCCTGGCGTTCAAAACAATCGATTAAAATAATCAATATTTCAAGTGGTTTGAGTGGTAGCCCTAATGACATCTGTCAACTGTCAGCTGAAAGTGATACCGATAAATCACTTAAAAGTATTTAAAAACTTTATAAAATATTTTGTGACAACTTCAACTGATGGCAATGTATGTTCCGTTTTTGACAGATTGTCAATATGAGTTAAAACTGCGGAGTAATACGTCATCAAAAGTACTGACGAGATATCTCGTCTCTGGCCATACGGGCACTCCGCCATTTGCCGAGATATCTCGTCTCTGGCAACCATCGGGTTAAAAGATATTGCTTTTCAGCAATAAGCTCTCCAATGTACTTATTTCTTTTCTGTACATGAAGTTTAAATAAATGGTATATTTTGAATATTCGCGAATTAACAGTCGTGTTCTACATGAAGTAATGGTTGTGTAAGCAATCCTCGATACTGAATTCTTGAGTTAAAACAGTCCTTTGTTTTTTTTTCAGTTACATAGAAGATTCGTCCTTTGAAGGACTTACTGGTGTGGTGTACTTCAGTCTCGCAGACAACAATTTACCAGCAGTGCCAAGAAAGATATTTCGCCACATGCCCAATATCAGGACGCTAGATTTGGGACGGAGTCGAATCAAAACATTGGGTGCTACTGATTTCAAGGTAAACCGACTACTAAAATAGTGCATATAATTAATATTTATGGCATTACCTCTGTTATACTAATTTTTTAATTTTTACTTTCTTTTACAAAAATGCTCGCAATGTTAGTCACTCGTAATATTAGTAACCACTCACCGAGATTTAGAGACACACCCATCTCTTCGTTGGAACAACCCTACATCATGCAAGCAACACTTACAACTACACAAAATGTTAACCACCTGCGCTTTTGGTCGACCGAGGACTAGCCAATAAGGAATGCAGAACAACATGTACTAAAGGCTGAGATCTGATAGTGCATGTAGTTATTGTCTTGACGAAGAGACGACAAAACAAAAATTCTAGCATTTTTGTAAAATCAAAATCAAAATAAAACAAATCAAGTAGAATTTCGACAGTTCCCATCGAAATTCTTCTATCTATCGGAAACCCATTTTTTACTTTTTGAACCTGGGTTGACAGAACCATTTTTTTTTCTTTTTTAATTTGTGTTAAATGTTCCTTTCAACCAAAATTCTTGCGAAAATTCCCCACATTACGAAATATGCACTTACATAAAGCTCCCTTGAGGTAGAATTTTACGAAAAGTGCGCTATAAAAATGATCAAAAATATGGACATATCAGCTGACGGAGAGGGATTTTTTGGTGATCAATTTTTAGTTTACAAAGGATTTTTTGACGAGTTATAAAATATTATATAAAAGATAGTTATTAAATATAACACATAATAGTATAATTATTATGATTAGGAAGAGTTCTTTACGGTGGTATGGACATGTGGAGCGAATGGATAACGAGAGAATGACCAAGTAAATATATGTGGCGAATGTGAGAGGGAAAACAGAACGAGGACGAACGAAAAAGACTTGGCACGATCAGATCAATCAGAACCTAAAATCTGGTGGTGTCAAAAGTCTGCGTAATCGGAGAGCATGTATGACTAGATATATGGATGTGAAGGAGGCGAGGAGTGTATGTCAGGACAGAAGAGTGTGGCGTTCCATCCTTTCTACCTACCCCTGCGAGGAAACGGCGTGATGGTAGTAGTAGTAGTAGTAGTTATAGTATTATAGTCAGATGAAAACCGGAAAGGACATATTTTACATACAAGTGGATATTTTGTTTACAGGATGTTCCCTTGATGCACTATTTAGTTCTTGCTGGTAATGGAATGTCGATTATCGAGAAGAACTCACTGCCTCAAACATTGAGGCACCTTCACCTCGGGTTAAACCACCTCACGACCCTTAACGGCACTCTCCGGTACTTGGATCGGCTGGAATGGTTGTTCATCAACTCTAATAGACTCACCAATATAGATAATGAAATTTCAAAGGTGAGTATTTCTTTGAACCTATTTTCTTTATATTAAAAGTAAAAACTAATGCAATTTCTACATAAAGGTTTCATAACTCTCAAATATGCAATTCATCGCACATTTTTTTAAAGAATATACTAGTATATTGAAAAAATATTTTTTATGCATTTTCAAACTTCTCTTACCTTTCAATATCTCTTTAATTGTCAACACTATGTATTTATTTCTAAGAAAAACTTATTTTTTCAATGCAAAAACGGTATTTAAGCATTTAATGCAATTACGAAAAATATTATCATTAGTAGATTCATTAGTAGATGAAAAAAATTAATGAAAAAGTAAATTAAACGGAAAAATAAGTATAGAATGTGAAAGAGGAGAGAATTCTGCGCGATAAAGACTTCTCGCTCCGCTTGAAGGAAAGAGAATGTTGGAGAAATCTTGAATTGAAAATTTTTGGCGCCAAAATGTTTTTTTCGCGCAAAAAACGTTAGCTAAATAATAAGGATGGATTTCGAGAAAATTAAGTTGCGGGCTACTATCAAATATCCCGCCTTAAGAATGCCACTATTAAGGCTTAAGGCCCTACATAAGTTTAGCAACTTAATTTTCATAAAACTCATTTCCTTTATTGATTTTCTTTAACAATGGGTCGCCTAAATAAAACTTGACGTTTTAGTCGATCGTTTAATGCCCAGCATTCGCAAAGTCGCAACATATTTTTTTTCTAAATCCATCTACCATATATCTTTCTTCTCTCTCGTGTAATGAAATGTGTCTAATAAAAGTGACGCGTCCTTGAAATTTCAGCAATTCTCGCACAATTATCGATTATCGATTCGTCACCTAAGCAGTTACACACAATAATACTTTAAATTCGCAGAAATGTATTAAGAAATAAATTTTGACTCACAAAAGACACAAAATAACAGTGCCGACGCCATAAAAAAATCATTCTGTATTATTAATAATTAATTATTCTTCTAACCCTTATCCGCACCCAATGGTGCATAGGACGATGCATCGTATTTACATCTTGATTGTTACTTACGAGGCAAGGCGATATTTGATAAGAATCAGAGTTTAAAATCACTAATACTTATTTTCACCCCCTCCCCCCTGGGAATCGATATTGAAACATTGTTACGACATAATTTTTTGGTACGTATAGGTAGGTAAGAGGTAACTAATTATATATTATATGTGTATATATAATGGAACATATAATATTTTTCCTCATCTATCTTCATTCGCTAGTCTAGTGGATAATTTGACCTCACTTGACCTGGATCCCCCCCAGGTGGGCTTTCTATTTGTATTTTCGCGTATAGTAAATAGCACCTTTGTGCTCATTTAATCAGATTAGATCAGCTCATTAAATATTGACCTCTTTAAAATTCATTGACACAGATCATTTATCTCCTCGTAACCTATTTGCAAATTTCGTTCCTTCACAAGTAACAGTTAGGACCCATATTTTGAATGCACATTTTTTGTTTGTTTACATATACACGTTTTTTGGTTTAAGGGTGGACTCTCAAATATACAAATTCAGTAAGCGATAGTCTGCGCGAGAAAAGAGTATTTTTTTTCAAAATATTTATTATTTAATAAAAACATTTAACGTAATTGCATTCATTTCTTAAAAACCCGTTTTGTATTATTTTTTCAATGCAAAACTTTTAATGTTCTGGATTTTAGAGAAAATTAAGTTGTGACTTATCGAATACTGGGCCTTAATAGATAATTAATTGTGGGCGGAATGCTGAATTTTACATCATGTATTATATATGTATTTATATATATATATATATATATATATATATATATATATATATATATATATATATATATATATATATATATATATATATATATATATATATATATATATATATATATATATATATATATATATGTGTGTTTAACCTTTCATAATGAGTAATTCGCATAACGAGTTACATTAAAGGGCAAGTCCCTTTTTTACGACATTCACTTTTGAGCCGGGACATCCGCGCCAGTCAAAACCAAAAAGGTTTCGCTTAACGATTGTTTCCCTTAACGAGTAAGATTCTGTAACGAATTATGATCGTTATGAGAGGTTCCACTCTATATGTCTTTGTTGATGTACTTGTAAATTTCATTTAATTTGAATAATTACTTGAACAATGTATAATTGTCTCACAGAATGCCAACAAGCTATCTCTAATCTATGCAGCCAACAACCAACTGGAGAGACTTCCTATGGAGCTGAGGCATCTCCCGAGAATCGATTCCTTGTACTTTTACCACAACCGAATACAGTCTCTTAACGGAGCTTTGCAGAAATCGAGACGTCTACTCACCCTCAATTTATCGTTCAATTGCATCACTTTCGTGAGTAACGTATTTAACATTTTTGAAATGTAGCTTTTTATTTCTTAGCAGTACCCATAACTTCTCTTTTGTATCACATGCGTCTTCATATTACATTTTAAAACATAAAATGATACACAATTCTTAATATTTTTAATACTTAAAGAATGTATGCAGAAAGTGTTCTCATTATAACCTAGAGGACTTGTACACATGGCTTGTTCAATTAGACGAGCTTGTACGAGTACAGCATGCAACCCTGAAAGCCCAGTCATCTCGGCTAGTCTCGTTTTCCTCTAGGATCTGGAACGCAGATCCGGGATGCTTCTTGATATATACCTTATTATTTCGCCTGTATTGATACATTGTTCCCCAATTGCAGCTGGCACAGGACGACTTCGCAGAGGCTGATAATTTGCAGTACATAGATCTCGGTTTCAACAAGATACAATTCCTGAATAACTCCTTGGCTCCGCTTCGCGCTCTCAAGTACCTTAATCTGACCCACAATGAACTAGGTGAATTCTCCCTCCAAGAAATCAAAGGGCTCAAGAGACTGTGGGTCATTGACTTGTCGTATAACTTGATCACACATTTGAGCAGAAATACTGAGGTAACGAGACTAATAATTTTATGATTTTTTTTCCAAGTTTTTTTTTCAATATGTACAATATCTCTGCACCGCACACTTCTCAAAATCATTTTTATCTCCTTTTCCAAGCCACTGAAAGTATCTGGGTTTTTTAAAGTACCTATATATAAAATTAACCACCCTAAGATAAATTGTTAAGCTGTGCTGACATGGTTCTCACTTCACAGACAGTGAGTGCATCCTTATCATTGTTCTTCGTTTAATTTTTCTCTTTTTGCATTTTACAGAATTTGGTTGATTTAGAGACAAGACTTCAAGAATTGCGACTGGAACATAACAGACTTACCACGTTAGGGGGTTCGCTAATGGGTCTACATGGTCTTCTACGGCTGAATGTTAGTCACAACTTCCTGGATATTATTTCGCCGGACAACCTGATTGGTTTAGACGATCTAAAGGTGTTAGATGTATCTTACAATCAAATTACATCGCTCGAAGAGCTTTCTAAGGTATTTTAATATTTATATTATAATATACAATTATCTTCTTCTTCCTGACTCCATCTCAACTTATAGTTTTTTTAGACTGTTGGGGTCAGCTCTCCTCGTCCTCAGGTTTTAGGTCGTACTATCATGAACAACATTACCTACGCGATGCTTTTAAATTATGTTATCTTTCTGTAGCGTCCATAATTTTTTTTTGTATCTGAAGTAATATTTAGTGTTTCTGCTACGTTCAACAAATGGCGCTGTCATTGCAATCATAAAAGCTGTTTTTCAAGAAAAACGCTACATTTTACCTGATACAATACAAAATACAAATACCTTCGAATTCAATTTATGTCAAAATTTCAGAGGGATCAGTGAATAACGAATATTTCCTTTTTATTTTTATTGATAATCATCGCATTTAAAAATTTTCAAAACCCAAAAATAAATGAAATTATTATCTTTTGTAAAGAAGTTTTTGCATTCTTCGCGAATATGTCTCAATAAAAAATAGATTATCATAGTTGGGATCGTGGAGGATATTAAATCACTGCAAAAAAGGATACAGACCGGGAGAGAAAACCATAGATATTGTTTGCTATACGGATGACGCTGTAGTATTTGCTGAGACTTAGGGGACCTGCAACTACTCTTGCACGCATTCCATCTTGCTAGTCAAAAATACAACATGACTATATCAGCTACAAAGACTTAGAGCATGGTGTTCTCTGGGATCCCAGTGGGATGTAGCGTGACTGTGGATTTCGTCTTAGTAGAACAGGTAGAAAAGTTCAAATACCCGGGTGTGGACCTGTGTGGTCAAACGGATCTGCGATGTGAAGTGATGGGGCAATTAAACAAGGCTGCAGCCATCTCATCTTCTATATGGAAAAACCCTAACATGAAGATCGCAAAATTTAAATTTATAATGCTTGTGTGCAACCGTATTATGACATATGGGATCGCAGTAACAAATAACGAGCTAAAAGTGTCAGAAATCTGATACAGAAGCATCTAGGCTTCCTGACAGATCTGCTCTTGCTAAGCAATTTTTTTTAACTAAGTTGGGAAAGTTATTGAAAATGTGAAACAGTATAAAATTGAATCCCGATTTTCCTGTGAATTTACATTTAAAAGCTTTCAATATACCTGTCACTGCCAATCTAAATAAATACAAGATTTTAAGTCCATCACCAAATTTTCTAGAAGTACCCCAGTCTACAGGATAGAATAAGAAACACCAGGATAAGAGAAATATACAAGATCCTAGACGTTGTTAGTTGGGGAAGATAACCTGGTTGACAGCTGGGAATCAATATCGCAAGAAGCTAATCAAGCAAAAGAATAATAATTAGAGAAAAAAAACACTTTTTCATCTTGAACCACCCCTCCTTCTCTGTGAAAGCTTTTTTTTAATTACTAAACTTTTTCAACTCGGTACGTAATATTTTCAGACATATCTTTCATCTCTCGAAGAGTTGTTGGCTTCCCACAACAACCTCACTCACCTGGATAAGGACTTCCACGGTCTCCAAAGACTCTGCGTAGCGGACTTGTCGAATAACTTCATAGACTTCGTGAGCTATGATTTGGTAACCAAGACGAATTGCTCCATACACGGCGTTTTGGGGACCCTGAAGATTTATCTTGATGGTAAGCTGGTGCAAAAATATAATTTACTTGCGATTACTTTATTTTATAAAATTTATATATTTTTCCAGTCTATCCTTTCATTTTCTATTACATAAATTTATTGGAAGACCGAGGAACAGTTAGCATGATCAGGTATGATAAATACTTGAAGGCGGTCGGGTCAGGAGTTGAAATAATCGCGGCTTATGTATGAGGCGGTGCATGAATGTGGAAGACGCGAAGAATATTTGCAATGACAGAGTTGTGTGGCGTTCTATTATCTGCCTACCCTTGCGGAGAGCGACGTGATGTTTTTATTTATATTTTTTAAACTTATTATATCTTTCATTTTCTCTTCCAATAACTGATTTCAACCATTAGTACAATTAGTTATTATCCATTTAAAATTATTTTGAGTACATTTTTTTTAGTATTTTGATCGATTTTAAGTAAAATTTTATTGAAAATCAGCAGGAATAATTCGCTTCCTTCAAGTTAGTTTCCAATACTTTTGGAAATTTATCACACACTAAAAAACAAAATTATCCGAGAAAAAAGGTTCCGGAATGCCGTTTCACCGCGTTAGGGCGCTTGTCCACTACTCCGTGTAATTTTACCGTCCGGCACGTCAGTCAGTGTTTTAAAACGACGATTGGCTTAGATTGGCTTGTGCTTTTGTCCATCTTTCTTCGTATCGGAACCCTTGATCGGTGCACACGTTGCTCGTAAATTCGATCACGCTAAACTGTCGTAGTCGTTTTCATTTTTCAAAACCGGACTACCGGACGATGAAATCCCGTGTAGTGGACAAACCGCCCTTACATGGAAAAACAAACCCTGGTTATGCATATCAGTAATTAATAGTTTATTTACGTATAAAATCACATTAATGTCACTTTACACTCGTATGTAAAGGCATAAAATATTAATTAATAAAATGAATGATCGGTCATGAGGACATTATGGTAAAACATTCGGAATCAATGACGCAAAACGAAAGTTTTATTATTCTGGCTGAGTACTCGTCATTAGATGCTCATTCTGATGTAGATGGAGTAATAACGTATTTGTTTATTGATTTGGGGTTTAATTTGCAAAGCTCCATTGTAATTTATGTATTGATTGTTAAATCAAACACAGACTTTTTGAGTCTATTAAG
Source organism: Brachycentrus maculatus (assembly GCF_059751285.1). Taxonomy (NCBI): domain Eukaryota; kingdom Metazoa; phylum Arthropoda; class Insecta; order Trichoptera; family Brachycentridae; genus Brachycentrus; species Brachycentrus maculatus. Next base: position 630,752 of record NW_028281264.1, on the reverse strand, counting down.
TTGTGTTTTATTGTTAAAAAACACCAGAAATAAATATATAATAAATAAATATTTATAAGAAATAAATATAAGTGTACGTACCTACATACCCCATTAACTATTGTTGTCTCCCGTAAATTATTACTTATAACCCTTATCCACACCCAATGGTGCATAGGGCACTGCATCGAATTGACGACTTACTTACATGAAGGCAAGGTGATCACTCTTGCGCTTCAGGAACCAGTCCAGGGTAATATTAAATAAATATTATTATAACCCTTATCCGCACCCAATGGTGCATAGGGCACTGCATCGAATTGACGCAGTGTTATCTTGATCATTACTTACATGAAGGCAAGGTGATCACTCTTGCGCTTCAGGAACCAGTCCAGGGTAATATTAAATAAATATTGCAGAGTAAAATCACTAATATTTATTTTCACCTCCCTGGGAATCGAACCCGGCACCTCCGACACGGTAGCTAAACACGCTGGCCACTACAACACGAGGCTAAATTATTACTGCACATGTTGAAACTATTACTTAAGTACCTAGAAATGTATAGCTATTTAAGGACCGTCAGTCCATTTAATCTTCACATTCGTTTGAAAATGCCATAACTAGGAGGAAAATTTGTCACAATATCAATTTTTATGTGTGTTTTAACAAAAGATACATATTACGTATTGTTTGTATCCTTGAACAGCTGTGCAACTAACAATCACATGCAGTTACAACATTTTGGGTGTGTCCAAATACTTGTTCACAAATCTGGATTATCTCTAATTAGAGTTATTTTCACATGACCTTTTTTTGACATAAAATAATAAACACACACAAAATGTTGTAAATAAATTAACTAACCATCAAGCCGCTTCCTCTGCCTCTCGCAGCGGTAGGCAGAGAGAATAGAACGCCATACCACTTTGTCTTTGCAAACTTTATTCGCCTCTTTCACATTCATGCTCTCCTCATTCACTTTACCCGACCCCTTACCAATTACCGACCGATTACCCGACCGCATTTAACTATTCGACATACCTGATCGTGCCAAGTTTTCCTCGGTCTTTCTATACTTCTTTTTCCAACCACATTCGCTTTTTTTTCCTCACTCATTCTTTTTACATGTCCAAACCATCTCAACATATTTTTCTTAATTCTATCGATAGTGCTTATCCTTGCTTATAATAAGCCATGCATTCTCTCCTTATTTCACTATTCAAACATCTATCATACATCGTTTTGCCGCACATTCATCTGAGGGATATCATTTAGACTGCATTCAGTCTACTTTCATCCTTCTTTTACCAACTCCATGCTTCGCTTCCATACATTAGAGTTGAAACCAGGACTCCGTTGTGTACTGCCAGTTTAGCTTTCGCTGATAGGTTTTAATTTGCTATAACTGGTTTCAGTGCACCATTTAGTCTGTTTTTAGCATGCGTTCGCCTTAAAAGGAATACCTTGGATTATATTCATATGTTGACATGTTGAGTCCCTCTGACGTTGAATATCACTTGTAAGAATGTGTCTTTATATCTACAGGATGCCCCATATTCCTTTTAAGGGAAGTTAGGTCACCTAATAACACACCAAAAAATGAAAATATGACCCCAGTAAAAGTGCCTTAATTTTCGAGGTATTTCCACTTTTATGAATTTTCCGAAAATCTACCCCTTAGATCAGTTTTATAAATGCCACTTCTTCAAATGTTCGTATTTAAGGATTCCAATTTTTATTTCACAATAACACACAAAAATAATTTAATTTAAAATAAACACTTTTCACTTTACTAAAACAAAGCAATTCTTTACATCGGAAATCCTAATAAATTAATTAATTATAAAATCTGCTCATTTTGCATTAAAAAAGCAACATCTTTTTTCTAATGTAAAATATAGTAAATGTTAAACTGTTTTTAAAATGACATAAATTGAGCAAACTTTTAAAATAACTTACCAGGTTAGCGTCATTTTTTTTTTTCAGAGTGAAGAGTTGAATTTATGTTTTTTTTAAATGTTCAAGTACTATCTGCCCACTGATTGCAAACGGCTATATATGGTATCAAACGTTTTGATCAATATCACTAGTCCGTCTTTGGTCGGTTGGAAGATATTGCTTTTTAGCAATAAGCCCGCCAATGTACTTTTTATTTTCTGTACATGAAGTTTAAATAAATAAATAAATAAATAAATAAGAGTCAAAGTCACCTAAAAATTTATTTTAAAATCATTGACCGGGCATTAATATATTTTTTTCGCTAAGGCAAGCTAGTATAGGTGATATTTTGGACTGTGATCAACAGAATACTTATTCAGTATTATACAACAAAAATTAAAATCCAAATATATGAAAAATTGAAATAGTGGCACTCAAAAAACTGATATCTATAGATATATATATTTAAATTGAAATATTTTTTTGCGATTTGACAGCTTTAAAAATATCATAGCGAATGTAAACTCTTTTGTTAATTAATTACTATGAAATTGTTACAAAATATTGATTATTTAATAAATTTATTCTTTTACTTATTTTGGTTTCAAATTAAATTAAATTTGAGTTTTAAACAGTCCCACGGACATTTTCTATTAAAATTATTTTTCTAGTTTCATTACAAATTGATTTATCGCATGTTTTTCTCTATTCTCCATTCATTTTCACATTCTCCTAAATAATAAAGTTAAAGGAATCGACCTCTGAATGGACTTGGAAATTTATGATTGTTTGTTATTGTTTTTTTCTTAATTATAAGTAAAAGCATTTTTAACAATAATTAATTATTATTTTATGTGTGAATATGGACTTTTATGATTTCTGTTAATTTTATTTTAGAACACCTATTTTATTAACTCGTGTATTTCAATAATACCATTTTAGAGGAAAAGGAATTGATACTACATAATTATTTTTTATGTGAATATTCTCCCATGTATATTTTTTTATAAAAATTAAATCGAACAAGTATTTTACCATTTTAATAATGACGCATGTTTGCAGGTAAATACATGATTTTATTTACTCTTAAAAAGAAATATATTTTTGCGACTGGGCGCGTTAAGGATCGATATGGGTTATACATATCGCTCACTCCTTTCAAGAACGTCATAAATCAATAAACTTGATTTTTCAGGAGAATGTTTTTAAAGTTTAAAAATATAACAAAATGTATAAAAAATAAATATCAAGCCAGTTATTGAACTTTTTAGTATGCAACAGATCTTTTTAGGTAAAACCTGAAGGTTTTTTCTCCATGTGAAAAATATTCAATATATTTTTTTAAAAAATTAAACAATACCTTATCTTCAAAATGCAAAAACAACATTTTCTGCCCTGTAGCGGGTAAATATTAAGTTAAAAATATGCCTCTTTTGCTAGGATATAGTACATTTTCTGGGCATTCCGAAAACATGACTAACTGAAAATTGCCGATGTTTGATTTATGACGTTCTTGAAAGGAGTGAGCGATATGTAGATATTGGAAAATCTAATTGAAATACGTGTATTATCCATAGAAATCTTTATAATTCTAATTATCACACGCTTTCGTAATATGGTTTTTAGATTAACATGTGTATTAAAACAAATATGTTAATAATGTAATATTATTTTTAAAATTAAAGTTTTGTTTTAAAAACCTTACTAATTTCAATATGCTGATGTGTCATTAAAAAGTGAGTAACTAGATATTCTTTAAAGTTCTAAATGTGAGATTAAAAGTCCTAACGTACCACCGGTGAGTCGATACTGTTCCTCCGTGTCATAATACACCAATTGATTCGTGATAAATTAAAAGGATTATAAATATTATACGTTTACAATTTAATTTGCCAAAATACTAAATATACTTCGTTGTACATAATGAATTCTATATGTCTAAATTTAAAAGATTCTTTTTGCGATGGTTATGTTAGAACAATTTCAAAAAGGAGGGGAGTTTTTATTCCGATTCTTGCGCGAAATTAATGCAGTTTTTGTGCTAATATTATTCGTGTGATTTTATTGTGTATAATTACAATTTGCAGCCAAGCAGTGATAATATTTATTTGCAGAATGTTGCATGCGAAAATAAATATTCTGTCGAAAGTCAACTGATAATATATCAGAAGACAACTATAGATAGCCGTTACTTCCTTTGTCCCCAGAAAACCCGGTACTGTGCGGAGAACGGTTCCAACATCTGGCCAACGAGATGGAGAAGCGCCAAGCGCGCATTCTGGGCACGTGCACGGGGCGCTTGATCGTGCCCAGCCCCACGCTGATGAACGACATCATACCCGACGGCCGCGGTCTGCTGCTCCCGACCATTCTGGCCACGATGGAGCCGATCAAGCTCGACGACGGCGCTCCTACGTCCCCAGTGCCGCTGCTGGCATACCGCCAACTAGACCCTCCGCTTACCGAGAAAACCGCCTACCGCGAGTCCGAGACAGACTCGCTCCCGAACAATGACCACCGCAAGGTCTACGGCGTACCCGAAACTAAAATAATCTATCACCAGATCGAACCTTCAGTTCGAAAGCATCAGCCCGATTTATCGGTCAGTGATCACCAACCTGATCTGCCGCTGAGCTATCACGAACCTGTCCAGCCGATTAGCTATCGCGACCCCGAACCGCCGGCGAATCATCACGAGCCTATCCAGCCCATTGATCATCACGAGTCCAAACTGCAGGTGTCCCATCACGACGCTGACCCGCCGGTTAGCTATCACGAGCCGGAAACCCCGGTGCCCTATCACGAGCCCGACCCGCCGGTCATCTATCACGAGCCGGAACCCCCGGTGCCCCATCACGAGCCCAACCCGCCGGTCAGCTATCACGAGCCGGCACCCCCGGTGCCCTATCATAAGCCCGACCCGCCAGTCAGCTATCACGAGCCGGAACCTCCGGTGTCCTATCACGAGCCCGACCCGCCGGTCAGCTATCACGAGCCCAAACCGACGAAAATCTATTTGGAAACGGTGATCAACAAACTTCAGCCAGACCTACTAACTAGCAAGATAGATTTTAGTGAACCTCTCGTGCATTACAAAGAACCCAGTATCCTGGAACCAGCCCCTGACACGATTTTACACCCATATGTCAAAGGTAACAATATAGCTTGAAAGTATTCGGGATATAAATTCATAATCTCATTCATGATCGGCCATATGAACAATTATCGGGACCGAGTCCACGTGCGATTATTTAAGATATAGTCTAGAAATGCCATATTTTACCGACAACCCTTTGGAACGTTTTCACTAAAAGATCAACAACTATTGTAAATATTACACTCATAAATAATTATTTTTTTGATTCAGGATATTTTCTAGGTCACCGGGAAAGCATTGTCTATATCGGTGGCATGTCCCAATATGAAGAGTAAATACAACCCTACCCTATTCTCAAATCTTATGCTTGCACATTTTTTTCAATATTTAATATTAATTTATTTTTCTTTTGTTTTATTATTTCAGAATAAAACTGGAAGAGATAAGAAGAGAGAGTTTAAAAGAAGTATAGTATAAACGGAGATATCAAACACATTTATGAATTTAACTCCATATATACATGTTGTTGTACATACTGATTCAAAGTAAAAAAATATTTAAAAAAGTACTTTTTAACAATTACGGTTGAGGAACATTTTCTTAATATTCCAAAGTGATGTGACATCACAGAAAATAATACTTTAAATTTAATGATTTTTTTAAAACTAAACATTAGAAGAAAAACAATCGTGACAAGATAGACTCCTTGAAAATATAAGAATAACGTTTTTAATTTAGTCAAATCCGTAGTTTTTTTTTTAATCTAGAAATTAGTTTAGTTTTATTTCTTTGTGAATGTATGTATTTATATTCATATATTTTAACTTTATGTTTCATTTGTATCTACATACATAAACGCATTCATTTATTTATATGATTCAGAAACTAGCATAGATTTTTTAAATGATTATAAAAAAAGATTGCACGGATTAGAATACCTATTACATAAATAAATAATGTTTTACACATAAATTGAATAATGGTTCAAATTTAAAATGGCAAATATGATCAGCTTGTTCAAAAATAAAATTGCAAATATTTTGATTAATAAAGGTGTCGTTAAGGAAAGGAGTGTATATCTAAAGGCATCACATTCGAAAAAATAAATTAAACCTTTGTTGAATTATGAATTAAAGTTAAAGCCTTGTTTAAGAATATACAATTGATTTCCATAAAATTTTAAACAAGTGTTTATTTTGCTGTAATATTATTATTATCGTAGACAAGTTCAAGGAAACTCAGGTTAAGAAAATATTTCATCTCGTAAAACTGTTCTTTCCACAAATTCTTCTTAACCCTCAAAATAATTCCCAAGAAAAAACAATGTTGTTTATGCACCCAACGGTGAATATCGTATTGATTCACTGTTATCTTGATCGTTACTTACATGAAGGTAAGGTGATTACTTATAACCCTTATCCGCACCCAATGGTGCATAGGGTACTGCAACGAATTGACGCAGTGTTATCTTGATCATTACTTACATAAAGGCAAGGTAATCACTCGTGCGCTTCAGGGACCAGTCCAGGATAATTTTAAATAAATGTTATATTGTAAAATCACTAATATGGGAAATGAATCCGGGACCTCCAGCACAGTAGCTAAACACGCTAACAATTAGACCATGTGGGCGGATAAAATTGGTTAAATGGATTACTCCATTCAAATCCTCCGGAAACTGATTGCAATGGTACTTTATAATGGAATTTACGCATAAAATAAAGAAATTAATCTTCCTACCTAAAAAATTATTTTAGGTTTATAAAATTTTAATCATTTTAATAAAGAATAATATTAATTAATAAAAACAATTGAGATAACACAACAAGTAACTTTATTTCAACATTTCCTGCAAAGCAAGGAGAATTTAACTGTTTTGATTTAGGTATGATTTGAGATTCCTTGAAAACATAATATGCTTGAAGCTGATCGTATTTCTATAATAATTACAAACTTATCAAGTGAGTTCTCCTTTCAAGAAAGTCATAAATCAAAAAAACTAGATTTTTCAGGAGAACGTTTTTAAAGTTTAAAATATAATACAATTTTATTAAAATTAAACACTTGAATAAACCACTTTAATAAAGTGGTTTATTCAAGTGTTTAATTTTAAAAAAATAATCATGTCATTCCACAATGTTAATGCCAAATCAATAAATAATATATAATACAATGTTTTAAAAATATGTAAATATCAAGCCACTTATTGAACTTTTTCCTACGCAACAGATCTTTTTAGGTAAAACCTGAATGTTTTTTCTCCATTTGAAAAATATTTAGTACATTTAAAAAAATAATTAAAGAATACCTTTACTTCAAAATGCAAAAAAACACTTTCTGCCCTGTAGCGGGTAAATATTAAGTCAAAAATATGCCTCTTTTGCAGGGATATAGTACATTTTCTGGGCATTCTGAAAACACGCACAACTGAAAATTGACGATTTTTTATTGACGTTCTTGAAAGGAGTGAGCGATTTCATAATGATACTTTTTTTATAATCTGATAATTAAATATTGTTTGCATCCCGGAAATGTATTTGGAAATCGCAATATTTTTTGGAATTTTGTTCATAACCAGTGCTGTTCATAACCCGAGATTCCAATGTAGGTATGTATTATCCACAGTGAAACCACTATCTATCATTACTCGAATAAACGTTTTCCCGGACTTGTCGTTTATTTCTTCTACCCTGAATTAATTTCATATAAAAATATAATATATTGCATCGATCGTTTCTCTATCACCATTTTACTGCATTCATCGTTTTAATTACGCTGCATATTTGATATATTTTGTCTGTGTTTTTTTTTACATTCTTCTCAACTTTCTCAATTTTATTACATTCGACGACAATATTCCAACCTGTGGAATAGAAACTATCGAAAGCTAGTGTGACGCACAAGGTTGACGGATACAGCAGAAGAGGTCGATATTGATGAAGAGGAGCCTGTACCTTCATTTTCAGAAGCATACACACTCTTTAAAATATAGAAAACTTTCTACTAAGTACATTCAATAACTGATGCCGCCAAAAATATTATTTGCAAAGCCGAATATATACTGTTGACTAACGGAAATAAAACAGTAAAAAGAAACAAATGTCGAAAAAAAAAATCACAAAATATTTACAATGCAATAAACTGAAATATTTTTTTGGTTCTATTCAACTAAATACATTTATTTGCATCCTAAACTTGTATTCATGATAGAATTTTAACCTACCAATGGTTATGCGGATTAGGAGGACGGTATCTTTACTCGGTCGCATCTCCTTGTGTATTGAACTCTTAATCCCGCATTCATTGTTTACTTAGGTCCCTTTAAAAACGATAGATAGAGGTTTCACTGTACACACACACACACACAATAATATTTGTAATAAACTTCATTCACTAGATTTTTGCAACACATTATTTAATTTTTTTAATTAAGTACAAACATTAATATCTTTGTAATCATATATATATATATATATATATATATATATATATATATATATATATATATATATATATATATATATATATATATATATATATATATATATATATATATATATATATATATATATATATATATATATATATATATATATATATATATATATATATATATATATATATATATATATATATATATATATATATATATATATATATATATATATATATATATATATATATATATATATATATATATATATATATATATATATATATATATATATATATATATATATATATATATATATATATATATATATATATATATATATATATATATATATATATATATATATATATATATATATATATATATATATATATATATATATATATATATATATATATATATATATATATATATATATATATATATATATATATATATATATATATATATACATATATATAAACATATATATATAAATATATATATACATATATATAAACATATATATATAAATATATATATATATATATATATATATATATATATATATATATATATATATATATATATATACATATATATAAACATATACACATATATATATATATATATATATATATATATATATATATATATATATATATATATATATATATATATATATATATATATATATATATATATATATATATATATATATATATATATATATATATATATATATATATATATATATATATATATATATTAATAATGTGTGTCAATTATTTTTTAGTTTCGATATCTGATTTTAATTCAGACAGATAATATTATGTTCTTCCATAATAACGGTAAACATAACAAAAGAAAAAATATTCCTGATAATCTTCTGCAAAATTTGTTTTCAAACCGACGTTTCATGCTTTCATTGTATAATTATTGTTAATTTTAAGAGAAGGTGAAGGTAGAATAAATGTATTTGGTTAATCCCTATACTTTTTCAATGCTATATTAGAAATTAAGTTGCTTTTTTTAAGTTATTATAAACACTAGTGTTTCACGCAGTACAATATTTGTTTGTACTGTTTTTTTAATGCTTATTCTATGTTCTATAATAATTATAAGTAAGTTGTGAAGGGTAACATACGTGTATTTTGTTAATTGATATCTCTATACTTTGTATATTTTAACAATCCCAGATTATCCGTTGATATTAAAAAGTAGAACTTAGAAAAAAACATTAAGTAAGTCTTGTAGTTGACATGATGAATAAATAATATTGTTTAGTTATGTGTGGGGAAAATGGAGAATACTTATTTTTATTATTATCAAGAAATTATTTATTGTATACATTTAAAAAAATCATTGTGAAATCGTCAGGTGGACCAAAACTACATACTTATCCTGAATATTAAGCAAAGTATTTTAATGACTAAATCTAAAATAATAGATTTTTTATGTTTATATATGTATATATATATATATATATATATATATATATATATATATATACATATATATATTGTTGTTAATGTTAAGTATAATTTGGCTCTGTTTCTTCTTCTTCTATGACTCACATCCGCACCCATTGGTGCACAGGGTACCGCATCGGATTAATAGGGTGCTAACTTGACTGTTTATTGTATAGTAGCGAGGCGATAAGTCACGGGAAAGGAAATGGAGGAGGAAGAGTAAATAGGAAGAAGAGAGCAGCTTCAATAACTAATGCCGTCGGAGGGGCATACACATGTGATTCTAGCTTATGTAATGTGTGCGAGCCAGTGACTATGAGGTTATTTATTCCTAAAGTAGAAAGATAGAGAAAGTAAATACGGATTTAAATAAGTTCACCGGCTATTTTTGAGGGATTTGCATTACCATTTTATTATATTTCTTGATAGCAAAATTATAACTTTCTCCTGAATTCTCAAAGAAACTTTAAACTTTTGGGTTACATTTTCACCCCTTAATAGCTTAACGTAATGGAACAATTTAGTTATTTCAACATATTTGGACTCAGCATGCCAAAATTCAGATAGTAGTTCTTTTTGAAGATGAACAAAGCCAAATTATAATTTTAACATTCACTCATCAAATTACCTGTACATATAAAAAAATATATATAAATCATTTTGAGCTCGCACACAAATATATACGAGTATAACAAAAAAAGTGTTTCCCATTTATTACTGGTTTTAATATATCGTAGTCGTACAGGAGAAAGTGACCAACCAAAGCGTAAAATGTTCAGGAGGGCCATTTAAGTCACTTTTGCATGGCAAGAAAATAAACATCAATGCAGTTAGTAATTTTTAACAACTCAATATGTTATACTTCCAAGATTAAAATCCTTTGGGATTTTTTTCAGGGCAATATTTAGCTAGTAAGATATCAAATAGTCAATGATCACGGTTTTGTAAAAAATGCACATGGTCATTTTCTCCTGTATGACTACGATATGTGTATTGTCATCATTTTTTTATCTTGAAATGTTTATTGAAAAATATATTTTTAAATTAATCTTAATGTATTATTGTAAAATAAAATAAATGTCGTAGAAACATCTGATTTTTATTTTAACGAGTGTTTGAAATACTCTTATTTTAATTGGGTAATAAGATAAGAGTACCTAATTCGAAATTAATATTTAAAAATTACCAAGTTCAGAAATGAAGTACATACCTTCTGAATTATTTGAATATCACTTTCGTCTAGTTCTTCATAGTAATAAAATCAAATCATTCTGACGACCGTCAGCCCCGTAAATGCCCAGACCTCCATAGTATTTGTGAACACACTCAAAATGTTGTAAATAAATTATCTGGTCAAATAATAAGCTAAAATGATAAAAATGAAAATGATATTTTCTGGCGTTTCTCATGTGATTATAATCCAGGATTCGGACCTCACATACTAATAAAAGAGTTTCTGCTCAAATATATATATATATATATATATATACATATATTTATATATATATATATATATATATATATATATATATATATATATATATATATATATATATATATATATATATATATATATATATATATATATATATATATATATATATATATATATATATATATATATATATATATATATATATATATATATTTATATATATATAATTATATATATGTATATATATATATATATATATATATATATATATATATATATATATATATATATATATATATATATATATATATATATATATATATATATATATATATATATATATATATATATATATATATATATATATATATATATATATATATATATATATATATATATATTTATTTGTATATATATATATATGTATATATATGTATATATATATATTTATTTATATATATATATATATATATATATATATATATATATATATATATATATATATATATATATATATATATATATATATAATATATATATATACATATATATATATATGTATATATATATATATATATATATATATATATATATATATATATATATATATATATATATATATATATATATATATATAGAACTTCCAAGCAATTGAGTAGTGTGGTTGTCAATAATGGGTAGAATTGATGAATGTTACCCGTGTGTAAAGTGATCACTTAAACCAGCTCATGACGGTCGTTAGCCCCGCAAATGCCCAGACTTCCATATTCTTCTTCATCTTTGATGAGATGTCAAAAAATAATATGGATGTAATAACTTAGAATTTTTATATGGACGATGGTCTGCCCATATTTTACATTCAAAACTTTTTTTTTATTTGATTACTAACATTTTAAACATATACCACGCACATAATTAACGAATATTGTTATTTTAAAATACTCACTATATCCCAAGCGTGGGGCCATACGCTATCTGACCTGGTATTTTATGGCCCCATGGTTGGGGCGATATGCACGGAGAGGTTAATAATTGTTAGTTTTTTTGTTCTCCTCTCTCCATCTCCTCTTAAATCCTTTTTTATTATTGCCACAGTGTATTTTGTTTGTAAGAGCCAAAATCACTTGCCATTTAGGGGAGGCTATTATAAAGAGAGGTTTGCCCATACTCGCTGAGTAAAACGTTGGACTTCTCATAGATAGACACTAAGGCATAGGTGGCCAACATTTTCAGTAGGCCAACATTTTCAGTAGTTGGGCCAGATTTTAGAAATGAGATTTCCTACCAGGCCGTATAAGAAAATTTATTATATTTTTCAAAGCCAACAAGATATTTACGTACATAATATATATTTATATATATTATATAAAAATATTAATTAGGTACTTTTCAAACTTATTTGCATGTTCAACAGAATCATTGCATATCAGGCACGTTGGCTTTGATTTAAATATCACCGTGTCCATCTGTCTTTAAAACTTCTCAGTTCTTCTGTTACTTTTCTCTTCTTTAATTCAACGTCTTTACTACATGACGCCATTAGGTATGCGTCTTGAAATTGTCAGGATAGTGAAATACTCCCATATATAGGATATGATACGAACTACGCACGATGGAATGTTCTTTTGGTGGTTTTGTGTACACTAAAGGAAAAAATGTGTGATTTGCTCCGCGGGCCGCAAGTAGACACCCGCAGCGTGTTGGCCACCCTTGCACTAAGGTATTAAACAGGGTATTGAGTAATATATATATGGCATAAAAAATATTTAACCAAAAGACTAAGTAGTTTATTTATATATTTATTAATTTAAACACACAATTTTAATAGTTGTTACAACAAATAGGTATGTTTACATTAAAATATTGAAATATGTAGTTTTACGACTCTTGCCCAGTGGACTTCTTCAAATATTTCATACGAAATTGTCAATGAAATGGAATCATGAGTGCTTTTACAGTAAATACAAAGTTTAATAAAGTGCTGCAATGAAACAGGAAAGTAATAACAAGGATATAGTAATGTGTCTAATGCCCGGTTAAACAAATACATTGATAGAGAGAACTTTTATGTAGGACTCCATAAGAGCACATTTTATTATGTGTATAGTCCAATAATATGCTACTAAGATAACACCAAATATGTAGTAAAGAGCTTTTTCTCCGACTTAGACTTATTTTAAACACATATAATGAATTTGCACGCAGAATCAATCGAGTGTACTTTAGTTATACACTCGGTTTAGTTAACTGCTACGCAAAGTTCAATAATACACTACTAAGATGACACCAAATATGTTGTCGAGAGCTTTTTGGCCCGTTGACTTATTTTAAACAAATATGATAATAAATTTCCACACACAATCGATAGTGTAATTTAGTTGTACACTCGGTTTAATTAACTGCTATGTTTAGTTGAATAATACACTAATTAATAATAACATAAAATATGAAGTCGAGAGCCCTTTGCCCTGTTGACTATTTTGAACACATAATAAATTTCCACGCAGGATCGATCCAGTGTTACACACTCGGTTCAATTAACTGCGCTGCGTAATTCAATAAAATAACAATGAATATGTAGATGAATTGACTAAGCCTAATTACATTTCTTAATAATTTAAAGAATTTAAATTTAACATTAATTTCAAGAGTACTTAATCAAATATGCAGTTTCATAAACTGGACACAGATAGGGAAGATAACACCAAACATTGAAGGCTCTTGCCAGTTTTTACGTATCAAATATTCCAATAATATTTTTAATTAAATATCGCCACAACAGATATTACGTTGAATACTGAAATGAGCACTATTTTTCGGGAATAATTATTACAACAAATTCTTTATAATATTTCATGGCGATATTAATCCAATTATAACTGTAAAATATAGGATTATATTTATATTATATATTTTAGTACATAGATTGAAAAACTGCCTCATAAAATTAATCAGATAAACGTTTTAATATAATATCATACCATTAATTATATAAACTGATGATTTACGGCGGCTGGAGTTTCCGCAGAGGAACAGTTGACATAAATACACTAAGAAGACAGACCATTCTTCAATCTTCACATGCACTCTTTGTAAGAAGACAAGTACGGGTACGAAAAGTTGTAATGCAACACAGACAATAATGAATATACATATCTTCGGTTAAAAGATAAAACTCAATATGTACAGAATAGTGGCAGTGACTCGCATTTTGAATTACCATTAAAAAATTCAAAATCATTTTGCCATCCATTATTTTTTTGTTTATTGAATATTTTAGAAATAATCTCTCCAGAGATTTCCAGCAAAACCATATTTTTGCATTTAGTTTTTCGAATTAGCCTGCCATTATTTGAACACTATTTTTATTTTTTCGCTGCCATCATTCGCCCCTCACCGCACCAAAAAGTGACTGGTTGGGAGCAATTCATTTTGATAGGTGACTCTCAGATGACACTCGTAAAATTTAGTTTTTTGCCCTGTTAAAAAACTCAGATAAATTTACTTTAAAAAAAGGATTGTAAAAAATTGGTTAATATTTCACATTATTAAGTGAGATCTGGGTCACAATTTTCTGCATATCGAGTTTTACATATAAACCAATGATATATGAATAATATCTGTCATTACAGACTTGTACATATAATAGTTAGTTTACACAAATTTCTCACATATACTTATGTCTACCTGGAAATTAACACCAATTTACTTTCATAATACATTCTAGTAGATGTAAATGAAATACATGTCAATGTCACTTAATCAAATAGAGGTTAAATATAATTAAATCATTCCGTGTTGCTGTAATAGGGTGTGCACACGTTATACATTTGAATTATTACAAAATAGGATCTAACTTATTACAATGGTAGGTTTTTAAGTGTAAGTATCGCACATTAAGTAAATTTAGAAGAGGCTCAAAAAATTTATGTTATTTGGAAATGTAAAAAAAAATATCTACCACTTGAAAACTAAAAAAAAAACTTTTTTTAAATGACACATAAATGTATATCCGGTATATTTTAATTGAAGTTATAGTTATGGGAAATGTATGTACAAAAATAGAAAATGCATTTTCAAAATGAACTAGAGGAGAAAATGTTAGGATAAATAAAGAAATAGAATGTGTTATACACTTAAATCGATTCTTACTAATTATGTTTTTTTTTTATTTGAGTAACATTAAAATAAATTTACATATTTTTTCATCTGCAATGTTTTTTTTTATATCCATTTCTTGATATTTTCTATCGATCTTAATTCTCTATTCTTACATCACGTGTCTCGCCCTGTTCCATTGTTATCCACATTTATTATTTTCAAATTCTGTAATTATTTACCCAGTTATAAATAGTTAGACATTTAAAAGGTTACACTTGTCAATTAAATATAGTATATAATACAATTATTGTAATACAGTGATGAAAAATATTATTTTTCAAACACCTTTTTAAAAAAAAAAAATTATTGAAATATTTTCAGGCCTTTCCTAGTACTTAAATAATTTTGAAAATAACTTTTTATACATGAATCTGAGTTTCAGTTTTTCAAATATGTTTGTATTTTTTTTTATTTATCAAATATTATAATTGTTGGGGATTAATAACTCGTAAATTTGAAAACAAAATGGTGACCAAGTAAAAAAAATATTGTGAATTAGTTGCCCGTGGCCACTTGATATGTAATTTTCAATCCAACTATACTTGAAGGTTAAAAAAGTTTTCACCAATTACGACATTCAAATAGTGAAATTAACCGTGTCCGTTTTCATACAATTGAATTTTACACTCACCCAAATCACACAGTTCTCTGTGATACTTATATAGGAGACAAATTTTTGTTGTGTCACAGAAATGCGAGTCAGCCGTGATAACAAGGGATCAGTGTTCATCGGTGAAAGAAACATAGTGGAATCCGAGAATATGGGAGAACTCTCCCTGCACCCGGTAATATACGACCCCCCAAGCAGAATAAGTATCTGTACTTATTCATCCAAATATTTTCAATTTTGATAATGTTATAATATGACCATCACAAAATAATATGCACACTCAATTACTCGTAAATACTCAACATTGCATAAAATTTAAAAACAAAACAATCCAAAAAAGTTTATGAGAACATAAATAAACCTGAAGAGTAACTTTCAAACACCAACAACATTCTGAAACACACCCGACCCAACTTTGAATGTTTTTAAACAATATCTCTTAATTTTGAAACGATTTCACATAGATCCAGTGCTGTTTAGTAATCATAAGCAACGCAATCATAATAACTACCGAACTTAAACGTTTGCCGAATGTCAATGGAAGAAACAACACAAAAATTGCAGTTCTTTTACTGATAAACTCATCACTCGAGGAACTGAAGTTTGTTATATTTGCACTCCACTAGAACATGTTAGAACGTCTGCTGATGATTACTTATTGGGGTATGGGTTGTAGGACAGCCCAAAGATCATTCGGCGTTAGTAGTAGCAGTTATGCCAAACTAACTTCGCCAGAGCCTTGATATCCGGGTTGGGCTCCGGGTGATCCAGAACTTTCTGCAGCAGGTCACATCCATTCTCGGACTTCACGAGAGAGCAATACTTCTCCGCTGCAATAAAACAAAACTTCATTAGGTTCATGTTTTGTGTTGAATTTCCCAAAATGAGTGGTAACATCATACAATTCAAGGGCTGTCAAATTAATTTAAATATGTATAAGGATGTACAATTCATTTGTGACCTTTTTTGCAAAGTTTCTTCAAGTTGTTCCGTAAAATTTGGAATATATCTAGAATTTCAGCCTCTTAAATTTTAAAACAAGAAGCTTTTATGGTATTTGACATTAACCCTTATAGTGCTTAACTTATTTTCACATATTTTGCATAAATTGCTAATTGCTTTTCATCATCACTACTTGACAAATTTGATATTTTGTAGGTATAAATAAAAAGCTTTTACTTCAAAAAATACAAAAATCAATGTTAAATTCACAGCGAAATAATTTTAAATGGTTATTTATAAATGTTATTAACTTATTAAAAATGTTATACATGCGCGCGCTAAGACACGTCCGTACAGGTCGATACCTAAATCAAATTGCGCAATAGTCGGTATTCCGACGCTCCGCACTTTATACGCATTAATAGAGAGTCCATCTATTGATGGTTCCCACTCTAAGGGTTAATAAATTGATCTTCTTGGTTAAAATCAGATTACAAATGTCCATATATTGATCTTTACTGATAAATAAATTAATAATAGATTACGGTAGACAGTGGTCAGGTTGGCAAGTGCCCACAGCGCCCAGTACTGGCACTGCGGGGTGTGGTAGACCTCCAACAGCTGGAGGATGGGGAAGAAGCTGCGGTAGTTGATGTTGCGCTTGGTGGTCAAGCTCCAGCGCCGAACAGCCTCGTCCATGCACTTGAGCACGTGCTCGCGCGAGGGTTCCATTACGACCCACGCGGCCGGCCCATCGGATGCCACGTGCGCTAACAGGCCCGCCGCATTGTAGCTCACCTGTAAGTTCAACAGCCGAATGCCATACATACGAGGTCTGTTCAAAAATATCCGACCAAAATTTTTATTGGCAAAACAAATAATGCATTGAGAGCGGAGCTATATAAATAACCATTTGTATACCTAATACCTAGTGCTCAGGCTCAATTTTTATCACAACCACAGCACCACTAGCCGTTGCCACGCCGTTCAAGAGTGAATAAGTACATGCTATTGTCGTCAGATTTTAGTTTTAACAAAATGACAGAAAAAGTTGAACAATATCACTGTATCAAATTTTGTTTAAAGCTTGGGGATTCTCAAGTGGAAACTATCCGCAAAATTAATAAGATGTTTGGGGACGAAGCAATGGGCACCACACAGATAAAGGAGTGGTATAACCGCTTCAAAGATGGCCGCTCATCAGTGGAGAGTAAAGCATGATTTGGTAGGCCCTCAACATCCAAAAATGATGTTATCATTGATCAAATAAGGACCCTGGTCATGCAAGATCATCGAATAACGATCAGAGAACTTGCTGACGGAGTGACCATTAGTGTTGAATCCATTCATTCCATTTTGACTGAAGATTTGCCCCTCAGCAAAATTTGTACTGATGTACTCCGTGTGATTTCTGGCTTTTTTCCTAAATGAAAATGCCTTTGAAAGGAATTAGATTTGAGACCAAGGAAGACATCATGAACATTGCGACGGACCACCTGCGCGCCATACCAAAAGAGTCTTTCCAGCGTTGCATCCGCCAGTGGCAGAACCATTGGCAAGCGGACTACTTTGAAGGGGATAAGTGCCATTTAATTGTATCTCAATAAATGTTGTTTTTATGAATTGAAGTCGGATAATTTTTTAACAGACCTGGTACAGTCCTACTTCTACATCACAAAAGCGGCTTTACATATAAAAATAGTGATTTCATGGGGGTTTACTTGTTATTTGAGCATTGTTTAATGTAAAAAGACTGTCTTTAAGCTAATTTTGATTTCTGGTCAAAATAAACTGATGATTTCTCAGTAATATATTTTTAATTCTCTAAGATTCAAATTGAATTATCTTTTGTTCTTTTTATTTGTTTTAGTCTAAGTGGCATTTTTACAATTGGCATTTCCATAAAACATTCCATGTTCAGTGTGAATACCTAATTGTTTCTAAATTAATCAATCATAGAGGCGCATGCTTCTTTATAAAAAAAAAAATTAAATATCTCTATTTTCAATACGATGAGATATATATTTTGTGACGGCAGCCACAGCAAACATCGGCAAAGAGTGGCTAGGCATTATTTTTGGTCAGTACTTCTATACTGAGTTGAATCATGGACCCTCACGATAAGCACTATGAACCGATAAAAGGAAATTCCAAATGTGGCTACATCGTAGAATGTTCCGCATTCCATGGAACATATGGTCAGCAATACAAATGTGCTACAAAGAGCAAGAGCAAGGACACAGTTGCTGACTTATATCAAAGTCCGGAAGGTGTTCTATCTGGGGCATGTGCTTAGAGGAGAGAAGTGCGAGTTATTGCACCTAATCAAAGGCAAAATAGAAGCTCCGGAATATACAGTATGGGAGGTTTTATTTATAAAAACAAAAATCATATAAAAATTAGCACCAGTTCAAATGCAACATGTGAACATTTCAAAGCAATCGGTGAATAATTTTTGGAAATTTAAGATTTTGAAAAAAACTTATTTTTAAATTTTTATTTATATAGATTGTCAACATTTTGGTGTACAGCTAATATTTTTATAATAATTAAAGACAGAAGTGAGAAAGGTTTTTGATAATAAACTAAATATAAATTTAAAAGATAAACAACGAAAAGTTCACACGTGTTTCCACCTACCTCAATCCCGTCACAACGAGAGTCTAGCAGATTGCAGAAAACGGTCAAATACTCGGAGGTCATGAACACGGAACGTAGCTCGGGCACTTCGGCCACATTGCCAAGCAGTCCCATCATATTGCGCAATAACTCTTCTTTATCGGGGAACCTCTGCAAAATTATACTAAACATGAGACACAAATACACATGACAATAATGGAAAAATAATCATATTGTGGTGATTTTTTCATAGCTTTTCCAACCATCAAGCAGAGAAAGCTGATGTACTTCGGACAGGTCATGAAAAATGGAAAATATCGCCTTCTCCACCTAATCATACAAGGAAAGATTGAGGGGCGAAGAACTCAAGGACGCCGAAGGACATCATGGCTGAAAAACCTACGACAATTGTTTGGCAGAAGCACCAAATCTGTTCCGAGCTGCAGCATCAAAATTGAAGATAGCCATGATGATCGCCGATCTTCGTTAGAAGTGGCACAGAAAGAAGAAGAAGAAGTGGTAATTTTTTTCATAGCAATTTATTCAAAATATTATTCTTATTACTATTATTTTTATCACTTTTACTTGACATGTATAAAAATAACATTTATTTCCCTAGAAAATTTCAAATGTTGTCTACATTTTTTCTTCAAAAACAAAAAGAACTTTTTTTATTTAAGAACGTATCACACCCCCACGAGTAATACAATAAATCGATATGACTCTCTCTTATTCCTAATACTAAAGATAAAAATGAAGAACCAATCTCTGTAGGATATAAGAAAATGAAGAACAACTCATTTCCATACATAAAATAACTTTAATCTCATATGTGACCCATTTATTTTAAAAGTGTCCACCTGTTAATAATTTTTTCATGGTAATAGTAAAGCGTAAATTTACATGTTCTGTATAAAGTGAAGTGAAACGTACAGAACTACCTGTTGTAACAGCAGGGAGAAATTTGACTTTGTCCTCATTCTTAGCGCAAGTTTTGAAGTATTTTTGCAAGGTTATAATGGAAGTGGCATGTTATGCTTTATGAGTTCAAAAAAGGCAACAATGCAATGAAAACTGTGATGAATATCAATGCAGTATATGGAGGTCAAACAATATGCATAAGCCAATGTCAGTGGTGGTTCCAGATATTTCGAGCCGGAAGCCTAAAGGTGGAGACTGACCGGAGCATTTTGTCGTAACATAACGTCGTAACATCGCTCGAGACGAGTATCACTGAGCATCCGAAACTATAGATGGAGCGCTCGGCTCAGTGTACTGACGTGTTACGTTACGACGAAATGCTCCGGTCAGTACCCACCTTAATAGCTTTTCCTCGAGAGTATGTTGAGCTTAATGAGGATGATGCTTTTAATGTACAAAATATTAATGAGAATGTCCTGAGGAATTTGGTGGAACAAAAACCCATAGTAACTGTTGAAGAACTGGCAGAGAAATTTGGATTTGATCATCCAATCAATCGTTGACACCTAATTGCCATTGAAAAGGACAGCAAATTAGATCAGTGGGTTTCTCACAATCTTTCGGAGTCTACTCACGCACAGAGAGTGAATGTATGCTCTTGTTTGCTGTCACGTCTCAGAAATTAGCCTTTTTTCGATTGAATAGTGACTAGTGACGAGAAATGGGTTCTCTATAGAAGAGTCAAGCGCTAAGGGTAGTGGGTAGGAAAAGGAGTAACACCCCAGGCTAAAGAAGACCTTCGCCCATATAGGGTGTTGCAATTGGTTTGGTGGTATATGAAAGGTTTAGTCCACTTTGAGCTATTAAACCCAAATCAAGCAATAATGAATGAGGTCTTCTACAACTTGAGGGGCTTAAGGTAACATTAGAAGAATAATAACCATATTTGGTTTCAAGACGAAAAGTGTTATTCTATCAGGATAATGCTTGGTTGCACACAGCATTTTGAGTGGGAAATAATGCCCCGCCCCACCCACTATATTCGCCGGACGATGCCTTATCTGATTTTTTATTCCGCAGTCTTCAAAATTAATTTGAATGGAAAAATTATGAATTCAACAGAAGATGTCAAATCAATACTGGAGAAGTATTTTTCGTCAAAGGCAAGTGAATTATGGCAAAGAGGCATAACAAGCTACCATATAGATGGATGAGCATCGCAGAAAGTGAAGGATTATGTTAGATTGAAAAAGAACCTTAATTTTGAAATACAAAAGAACTATAAAAACACCGCACTACTGATGACCCAATAGTTTCACATTGTTATCCTGTATGTATATTTTTAATTTTATTGAAACTCAAACTCTTAAATATCTTAATTAAAATATAAATATAATTAGGTCACATTCCAAATTAACGACTCATATAATGTCCATTATTATCTATATTTTTTTTTTCAGGAAGTATCATTATCCTTTTTTCATAAAACTTTTTTGGCTTTAGACAAAAAACTGTTCCAGCTAAATTTTTACTTCATTGTCATATTGAATTTCTTTCTCATTTGAAAATATTTGCAATGATCAAAATAAATAGCAATCTGATGGTATCAAACTCAGGACTATAAGGTGAAAAATATATATATATATAATAAAAATTTGTGTGAAAATAAATGCATCTTTTAGGACCCATTTAATAAGAGAAATATTATAATTTTTGAAATAAACGTGACACCCTTAGTCATTATAAAACATACTTGATTGTATATTATAAGTTATTTAAATTGTAATATAAGATGAATTGAATGTACCTGAAGGCAACCGAGGAAGTACATCATTCCCCTGTCGTCCAAGAAACGCCTGCAGTTGTCGGGAGTTTCATCCGTGACATTCCACATGGTGCTCCAAGCCACCTCCAGTACGTCATCGCATACTTGCCTTTCCAGGCGATCGGCTATCAGCATCAGCATCCTCTGAAAACAAAACCATATCATAACGTGCTGATAGAATAACACGACACAATAGACTACAACTACGGATTTTGGCCAATAAGTTAATACCAAAAATGATGAGATAATTGGTACTACTCTAACTGAAATCCGTAAATAAAAATGGAAAACATAATGTGTTAAACATTCTACAATTCAAATATCAAGAAAACATTGCAAAGGGGTAATATCATTGCGTATATGAAAAAATTCCTATCAAAAACCGCGGGAAAGAAAGGAAATGAAATACTATTCTCATAAAGTTTCTACGTATGTGATGATGATGTACACATTGCCAATTTTCTATATACAGTTTTTTGACAAGTGAATTTTGCAAATGAAAATGATGGACAAAATATGTACAAAAGAAATTAAAAAATTCCCTTTAAAAGTAGAGCATATAAAATTTAAGATTCCTTCCTAATGACAAACCCATTATACAATATTGTATATGTAAAATTAATAAATATGTATTTTTTATAAGCAAAATTAAACCTATATACACTGTGTGGATAATGAGTTTGTAACTGAGGCCCTACTCCAAATCATAATCCAAGGGAAGGTGGAAGGAAGACGAGGAGTAGGAAGGAGGATGTCACGGCTTTGAGCATCAGAAACTGAAAGGGTCTCTGAGTGAAGCAACTGTTCCACACCGCAAGGGACAGGAACCAGTTCAGGGCCATGACAAAATCTCTAGATACGGACATGGCACCCAAACAAGAAGAATTGAAGCCCTAGTCCAGGGGTTCCTAAAGTGTGCACCGTAGAAAGTAAAGAGGGGCACCATGAGTCGATCCTCTATCATTATCCGAAACCACAAATATTCTCGGGTATCTATATAAAGCAACAATTTCTTTTTTGAGAGCTAGCATCTTTCTACCCAACTACTATTATTGTAGGTAAGTACATATTTCTTTCGACTATAATGTATGTACATACATATAATAACATTATATATTCCAAATAGCTTACTAAAGTGGGTTGCCGTCACAAAATACTAAACTTGTAAATGCACCACGGGCTGAAAAAGATTGGGAACCTCTGCCCTAGTCCATTAGTTTATTTTGCTCACCAACATGAAATGGGATATAACAGGCGATTTTAAAATGACTAGGAAAAATTCAGTATTTTCCACATTCTAACTTTAATAAGTTATAAAAATATTAAACACAATTTTTCAGTTCTCAAAACCGCTCTTTATAATGCTCCACCAGGTACATGGATAAAAAAATAAAGTGTCATTTGTAAGTACAAAAAAATTATCTGGTACATAATGTCGCCATTACACAATAATTTTTAATGCTATATAGTATTACAAAATTAAATAAATCGCTCAAGAAATAACACATATATACATAAGTCGCATCGCATTGTACCGCATGAAAAAAATTAATTGCATTCATTCAAATAAGATTTATCCTATCTAAAATTATAATGACAATTTTTATGAATTTTGAATTATGCCTGAATACTTTAAAGTTTATTTTTCATACAGTGGAAAAGAAAAAAAAAAACGGAATATGAATGAGGAAAATAGGAAAAACCACACCAATTATAAATCATCCAAATTTAATAAAATGTTGGCAATATCTTATTTTTTTATTTTTGGTTATTTAAAACCATTCAATTTAAAAATAATAGGTCATATAAAAAGTCTCCGCGGTTTTTCGCCACTAGATGGTGTTAATGCCTATATATTTGGCAACACTCACCAGATTTTCTCAAATGAACATGTGCTTAACCCTTTGGTTACCAGGACTTTTGGGGTTACTATGCCAGAAAAACCACAATTGAAACATAAATAATTCAAAAGTATTAAATGTGTTTGATAATTTACACTCTGTGCCATTGTTTTATCTTCAGCTCGATGAAAACATCTCTCGCATTTTATTTAACTAAATGTATGCAACGTTATAAAAAAATCACAAACTAAATGACTAAAAGTAAATGCTGCTCTCATAATGTCCACTTCCTTTTTGTGCCGTACACACTGGAGATTAAATGTCTCGCCGACGTAATTGCCGACATCTGCTATTGAAAATATACAATAGGGTTGTGAGACATTAACAAAATTTTAATTTTCCAATGAATGCATTATATGAATGAACGTGGAAAGGCGAAGAATGTTTACAAAGACAGAGTAGTGTGGCGTTCTATTCTCTCTGCCTACCCCTGCGGAAAGGGGCGTGATGGTTAGTTAGTTAGTTAGTTAGTTATGCATTATATTTTTATCAATTTAGTGCATATGTTTATTAACCTTGACACGTAAAAATTTATCTTTTTGATTAATAGCACAGAATTACACAATTTACTTTTCGCGGAAACAAAATTGGTTTAATGTGTTTACTAAACTATTTTTGAAACTTTAAATTTTGTAATATTACTAATTGTAAGATGTAAATGATAAATAATTCTAAATTTCGATTTATAACTTATTGAGAAAAAAAAACATAATATGAATTGAAATTTTTTAATAAACGAAGGACCCGGGAACTGTTTGATCGATTCCGTTCCGGAAATTTCAATGTCAAAGATTCACCTCGCTTTGGTCGGCCAGTCACTGAGAAAGTCGATGAAATTTTAAAACTGGTGGAGCAAGACCGGCACGCAAGCTGTCAGGAAAAAGCGGAGATACTAAACACCAACCACATGAGAGCTTGGAATCATTTGAAAAGAGCAGGCTACAAAGAGAAGCTGAATGTTTGGATGCCACTCATGTGGCATTAATTGAATCATAAATTTATATTAATGCAAAGAAATTTGACTGACCGAATTACCATCAGTGAAATGCTGCTGAAACGCATATAAATCGAACCAGTTTTGAAGCGAATCATAACAGGCGATGAAAAGCGGGTGAAATACGAGAATATCAAATGCAACCGATCATAGTCAAAGGCTGGTGACCCGCCACAAACAACTTCAAAGTCTGAATTACCAGCAAACAAAGTAATGTTGAGTGTTTGGTAGGATTAGAAGGGAATTATTATGAGCTACAGAAACCTGGCAAAACCATCAATTTGGTCCTGAACTGTGCGCAACTCGACCGTTTGAACGAAGCGATCCAGAAAGAACGACAGAATTGGCCAACAGAAAAGAAGTTGTATTCCATCTTGACAATGCGTGGCCACAGACATCTTTGATGAACTCAGTTGGGAAGTTTTGATGCATCCACAGTATAGCCCGAATTTTTCACTGTCTGATTATCATTTGTTTCGGTCTCTGCACATCTCTCTTGATGGTAAAAAAATTACCGACCAAAGCACCGCTGAAAATCACTTGCTCAAGTTTTTTGACGATAAACCACAGTTCTAGTTCTACACTGATGGAATTATAAAGCTACCCGAAAAATGGAAAAAGGTCACAGATAATAATGGTGAACATGTCCTCGATTAAAATTGATTTTCAATAAAAAAATAATAAAATTTAAATGTACCAAGAAACTTTTTATATGACCCAATAGTTATTTGTAAAATCCATTTATTTAAATGAAAGCTTTTATTCATTTCTATAAGTTTTTATTATTTTAACTAAATTTATAATTTTTTCAAAGAAAGTTCGTATTTATTCCTATTTTTTCTTCTTTTCTTGTAATTTTTTTTAAACAAATCTAAAGAAAAATAATTGAATCATACCGAAATAGCGCCTCGGTCACCCAAGTACTGCTTCTGTCCACCATCAACTTGGCAAGCCAGAGTGTTGAGAAGGTAGATAGCTATACGCTGAACAAATCCTTCTTGATTCCCATCGGTCACTCCATGCAATAAAACGGTAACTATCCGTTTGTATTCAAACACCTGAAACAGAAAAATTCAAATTCAAATTTTCAAATTCAATCAGAGGCGGCCGGTGGCTGAAATTGGTGGCACTGCATCTCACTCCAAAAACGATACTACATAAAATAGGTCAGCTTCAAAATTTTACTAACTTTTTCATGACAAATATAAAATATTGCATCCAATTAATCATTTTGGACTGTCATAGAAACTCTTTCGAAAATGGTTGCTTTCTGAAGATGTTTCTTCATAGACGAATCCATTTTAACAACAAAATCTATCAAACACTTTTGCTTCATTATATCCTCTTACAGCTAAATCGATTTTTGTTGTATAATTGTCATTTATACACAAATTTTAATATTCATTTACTTTTGAATTGCCCGATATAACTGCGTTAACTTGTCACATGGATATGTGTGGGTGTGTGTACTGTGCGTAGTAGTAGCGGTTACATTGTACATTAATAATAATATAATAAAACCCTTATCCGCACCCCAATGGTGCATAGGGCACTGTGTCATATAAACGCAGTGTTATCTTGATCGTTTCCACATGAAGGAAAGGTGATCAGCCCTCCAATTCAGGTACTAGTCCATGGTAATATTGAATAAATATTACAGTGAAAAAATCACTTTTATTTATTTTACCCCCTTGGGAATTGAACCCGGGACCTCCAAAATGATAGCCGAGCGTGCCTGACCATTACACTACGGAAGGTGGACATTGTACAATACTTTTATTAAATTGAGGCATGTTTAAACTGACTTGTCGCCAAGGCATTTTGACGCATGCGCCGGCAATGCATGGAAATGTTTTATCTTCACGGATGATTTGCCCCTACAAGCGTAGTCTGTCTCACTCATGTCGCCGTCCAAAGGAATGGAAAGATTCTCATATCATTACAGTAGAGAATTATGTGCAAACTAAAATATGGACAATAACTGATTTGTGCAGAGGTATAGAAGATAGTTTGGCAATAGTTCAAGCGAGAACCTTATACAAAAAATACTGGATTTTAAAATAACTGAATCACTGATATTGGTAGATTAGATAGCGTGAGCACATACTGAAAAACTGCATGCGAATTCAATGCAAATCATACCGGTTATAAATGCACATCAGAAAGATACGATCATATTAAAATAAATACATAGACAACGAGTTGCTGCCGTCCCATCTGCACTAGTAAGATTAGTTGACCCCGCTGATTTCAAAAGTACACATAATCTGATATTACACACGTTGAAATTGAAATTAGACACATTTAGCATCTCAATGTTGAAAATGGATTATTTTACTTTATTTGTAACCAATAAAACTGTTAAAATTCTAGAACAGTAATACCCCGCTTAACCCCTTGAGTATTCATTAAAAAATTTAAAAACTGGAAAAAAATTAACAACTTTTTTACTGACATATATATTCTGTATAAAAGCGATTTTGGGGCAAAAAAAGACTGAAAGTTGATATTATGGTGGTAAGTGTGGATCAAGAAATAAAAGGAATCCATAATTATATAATAATGACTCATAATTGCGAATAACATAAAATAATATAATAATCATAATATAATAATAAAATAATCCTAAAATGAAAACAACAACAATTTATCATCAATAAATATAGTCTAAAATACTAGAGTACATCATGATCGTCTTGTAAATCAAAAGTGCAACCAGTAGCATGTCGGGTTGTGGTCCCGTGGTAAGTGTGGCGGACTCTTAAGTCAGAGTTTCTCGGTTCGAACCCACTCCACCACAATTTGATACCTACTTCTAATGTATTTCTATTTTATATTTTTAACATCTCATCACAGATGAAGAATTATATGGAAGTGTGGGTATTTACAGGACTTACGACCTGTTATAATCTGGTTATGTGATTACTTTACACATGAGTAATATTCACCATTCTACCCATGATTGACAACCACATTACTCAAATTTGGAAGTCGTACATACTACCTTGATCAAAAAGTTCCTGGAATCACTATTGTGTGGCGTTTTTAGTCACCCGATTTGAGTTTTCTTTTTTTCTTAGGTTGCTACATCTATCATTGATATTCTATGAAATTTTCAGCTTGATAGCTTGACATTTGTAAAAGTGGGGCCGTATTGTGTACATCTGCGATTGTGCGTGTTTTGGAATTTTTACAATTTTGAAAAATGGAATGGATTTTACGACGAGTTTGTATTCAATTTTGCGGTTTTAGTGGTGCGACGACATTGAAAATGCTAGAAAAGTGTTTCGGTAATGATACTATGAAGAAAACGAACGTTTCAGAAGTGGCTATGAATCCGTCAACGATGATGAACGTAATGGCAGGCCTTCGACGAAAACATTAACAAAATCAAAGAATGGATGACCGTAAGCCGGAAATTGACAATTAGAGAGATGGCAGAAGAGTTAGGCATCGCTTTTGGATCCGCTCAAGACGTTTGGGTGAAGCAATTCGCCAAAATGACCAGATTTGTGGGCAAACAACTCGTGGATCTTGTGTCGCGATAATGCACCGTCGCACCATGCCATTGTTATTCGTGACCATTTGGCTAAAAACGGAACGAATACCATCCAACAACCACGGAATTCTCTTGATTCGGCTTCCTGCAACTTATTCCTATTTGGTCGACTCAAGAAATCGCTCCCAGAACCCGTTACAGCATCCGAGATGAGGACATTGAAAAATCGAGGATGGCTCTGATGGCCATATTGAAAACCAATCAAGCGCTGGCATAAATGGGTTGAAGTCGATGGAGAGTATTTTGGAGAGATTTTGGTGAATAATCTTGTATTTTTAATTTTCTGAACACATTCCGGGAACTTTTTGATCAAGGTGGTATATGATCAATCTCGTGACATTCTGTGACTGAGTTTACAACAGCCATCTATTATTGGATTTAGAAAGCTTTTATGTTTTTTCTTAATCATTAAGCTCTAATGTTAATGAAGTAACATATGATGTTTCTTTTAAGGTATATGTACATTATTTGCAACTTTTTTACATTTCAATCTAATATGATACATGTTACAGTACTTGAGTGGCAATACAGGTACAGTACTGTGTACTTTATTAACTTTTTTATAATTTTTAAATAAAATTAGGTTATGTGTAAAAAAATTATGTAATAATAAATGTGTTGTTGTTTTCCTACAAATGTTTATCTTCAAAATCTTGTTCAGATTTCCCGGGATTTCGGACATCTGGGGTTCCTCTGTATTAACTGTTTTAATATAAATCAAAAACCATTTTACTAATGGGTCAACAATGACAAAGCAGTATTTATTATTTTGCATTACTTTGTCTTGATAACTTAAAGAAACCTTTGAAGATAAGAATGATCGTAAAATGAACATAATATTAATTTATATAATTAATAGTTTGTTTTAAAATTAATGCTGACCCAGAGTTGGTGGACAAAGATATTCACTCAAAATATTGTAAACGTCAACTGAATAACCCTGTTCAAACAGCTAATAACTGGCTTCTTTACCCTACTTAATATTATTTATTCTATTATGTGCAAATTGCAATTAATTATAAATTCATCACATAGTGATACAACAGTGGTTTAGAATAAATTTATCAACATCATTATGATAACAAACTGATGAAATAACAAAATGAAGAAAGGAGAAGGAATACTGATAACAGAATCTCACATTACTGTATTTTTTTTAAGGTGTAGAACAAAGAAGTAGAGATATTCATTGTCTCGGGTGTATAATTTTTAAACTTAAATACACATGTGAATTCAATATTCATGTTACAAAAAGAAACATTAAAATAGATCTTTTGATGAAATAGTAAAATAATCCACTTCCGTAGTGCAATGGTCAGCACGCTCGGCTACTGTTCTGGAGGTCCCGGGTTCGATTCTCAGGGGGGTCAAATAAAATAAAGAGATTTTTTCACTCTTAAATTTGTTCGATACCCTGGACTGGTACCTGAATCGGAGGGCTGATCACCTTTCCTTCATATGTTAACAATGATCAAGATAACACTGTGTTTATGCAGTGCCCTATGCACTATTGGGGTGCGGATAAGGGTTTGAAGAAGGAGATGAAATAGAGCCAAAGTTAGCAGACAAATTTTCAGGGCATTGTACTTTATTTGAAAAGGGAACACTTAGTATCAATGGGTACCTTAAGCTGGCAATACACACACCGCCGTATACTTAAGAGGTTTGCATACCAGCACATGGGTAACCGGTAATATAAATATTCTGGTAAAAGTTGACAAACTAATGAGTGAGGAAAGAACCGTAAAACAAATTTATGAGGCAAATATAGTTGGAAAAAGGAGCAGAGGAAGACCGAGAAGAACTTGGCACGATGAGGTATGCCAAATACTTGAAAGCGGTCAGGTCAGGAGTCGAAATAATCGGCGGGTATGCATGAGGAGATGCATGAACGTGGAAGAGGCAAAGAATGTATGCAAAGACAGAGTGGTGTGGCGTTCTATTCTCTCTGCCTACCCCTGCGGTATACTTATTAAGGTAATCCCTTCAGTTTACAATAATTGAATAATCATTGAAATTCATTAACCTTCCCCTCCCGGTGATATGTATTTACTACAGCTGGACTTTTAAAATGAGAATACCAATATAAAATATAATAGATACGGGCTCAGAATTTTTCAGAAAGTCGTGTCGCTACGCTAGCTATTGCGGCTACTTGCGATGTATTTTTTTCTTGTTTTCAGATAATTACGAGAGCTGACATTACAAAATTGTTACATTTAGGAATATTTACATTTTTCCCATTTTAAAACCACATTTTCATATGGTGTACAAAATACATATCACCGGTGCACATGAAAGTTTTTAGCACCGTAAGGGAAGGGTTAACATCAATTTAGTTTTAATTTGCCCTAGTCTAGATCTTTTTTTTTAAAGAAAAAATTAGATTAAATCAAAACAACAAAAAACAAAAAAATCTATATGAAAAATTATACGCAATGTTTTACTTACGACATCATTGGGAATTTTGAATTTACAAAGGGTGAGGCAACCGTTTCTCATCATCGTATCATCATCCATGTGGATCTCCATGGCATTCAGCAGACACGATATGATTCTCTGCCTGGAGCGAGTATTTATAGGGCACTTATCCTTTTCTTTGACGATGTAGAACAAAGTCGCACTATAAAATAAACAACAATATATTTAATGAAATTAATTAATACAAAATCGTACAATCGCATTATTGAGATTGTTCACTTGATGAGGCAATGAACTTATGAGCTGGAGACTTTGCCCAGGTCAGTAATGTTAGCTTATTCACATGTTTTAAAAGTGATAGTGTTTTTGCTAGACAAACATAGAGATATATTATGCTAGTGTTTTTACCCAGATAATTAAACAGTTTCTATTCCACCGATGGATCTTTGGTATCAGCCTTTTGTAGCCAAGAAAAAAAAGAAGCCCTTCTGATTAATATTAATCAGCCCTTCAGGCCTATGAATTTATGTATTTTTGTATATTTTATTCAATACATTAACAATGTTAATTTTTGAGTATCTAAACCGAATTTGTAAAAAAAACAGCAGAAAATTAAAAAAGATTACCTTCCAGATATTTGGATGTGCTTTTCGTTTACATGTTTTTCCATGCTGTCCAAAACGACAACGAGTGATTTGGCCAGATCAATGTGTTTATCATTTTCATATCGGAAGATATGGTACAAGTCGTTCAGCACGCGAGTCAGCATCTCTGAGCGATTCATGTATTTCGTGGCCGCAGTCAAGATTTGGTCTTCATTGGCATGTCCTGTGATCTACGGATAAAGAAAAGGCAATTGGTGGTAGCTGATGACACAAAGATAAATGTCAATACATTTGTAATTATTTGTGCAGAGAAATGGGCTAGGCCTTTACACTAGACTAACATATTTGTTTTTACTAGCTGTCTTTATAAAATAGTTTCAAATTTCATGTGTGTGTGTTTGGTACTTCACAACCCAATTACAGCATTACCACTACACTATAAAGCTTTTCTTTATTTGTAACCATATGAAATATGAGTATTGTAATAGATCTATAGTGACACGCGTTTCGATAATAATAAATAATAATAATGAAATTGGATAACTTATATAGCGCCATTTTCGTAAAAAAATACCTCAAGGGCGCTTCACTGTGAATGAATTGGGGAAAATATTATGGTGGAAATGATTTAGCAAACAAATGTGTTTTTAGTCTTTTTCTAAAGATCATCTCACTCTCACTATTTCTAACCATTGGTGGAAGAGCATTCCACGCCGTCGGTCCTGCAACAGCAAAGGCACGCTCGCCAAATTTAGTGCGTTGCTTGCGAGCTGGTAAGATAACTTTGCCCATTGCAGATGTTGTAGCCGATCGAAGCGTGAGACGTCTATCAACCAATTCATCTGGAATACACAGCTCCTTAAGATACTCTGGAGCCATATTGTGTATTGATTTATACATGAGTAGGCAGAGTTTATACTCAACCCTTTCAAGAAAGCGTAACCAGTGGAGTTTGTGAAGTAGTGGGGTGATGTGACTGAATTTAGAAATTCCAAAAATTAGTCTCGCTGCTGCGTTTAACACTGATTGCAGTCGAGTCATTTTATTGTTTGGTAGACCCGTGTATATACCGTTACAATAATCTACTCTCGATATTACAAACGCATTTATTAATTGACGGGCAGCATCAACTGGCAGATTCTTGCGAATGCTTTTGATTTGCCTTAGCTGATAAAAACATGTACTTGCTGTTTTGCTGATTTGAGTCTCAAGGGAGAGATCAGAATCTAAGAACACGCCGAGCAGTTTGACGGCCGGTGTAGTTGTACTCTTTGGATTGAGTGATGTCGTGTTATCAATCAAATTCTATATCTACATCCAATATCAAAATAACTATCAGAGAACATAAATTATGCTCAAAAGTAATATTGTTTTAGAATTCACTAACCACTAAGTAGATTACCATCACATGTACAATATCAACCATGTAAAAATCCTTCGAATTATTCAAACAAAGTCTTAAACTTTAACATTATTAAATTAACACATTGTAGTCGGGCGCTTCGAACAATAGACTCTAGCCTATAGCGGGTGTTTTTCGCGATTAGCGTAAAAATATATCGCTTTCTTAAAATTGACACAATTTCTAAACCAAATAATATTTTCGATTGAAATTTTCGAAGAAATCATATATGACATTTGATCATCAAAAATAAATTATAATCATAATTTTTAATTAAGTATTCCGTATTTCACAATTTTAGAAGCATTGTAAACTATAAAAAATAGTCTTCCCTTCCGAGGTATCATTCCCTATACAATGCTAATATAATCAAATAATAACATACCAAACAGTAAACAAAACAGTGCGAGCGGTATGAAAAATACTCCAATACGTGAAACGGCTCAAACTAAACTTGAGATTGAGATTGCATAAAAACTCTAGATTTCTGGGGATACCTTTACAAGCGACACACTAGCCAATCTGGACAAGACATCTCAAATAATGTCAACAGACTGTCGCCTAGCACCCAGGTAGTAGATTACCTTTCAACGCGTTTTATTTCACGCTGATAACAAACCCGTATATTGCCGCTTCCCGCCGATAACCGACAGTCGACAAAAACGGCATTTGCCGTGTCCCGCAGTTGACCGACAGTCCGCGAAAAACGGCTAATGCCGTGTCCCGCCGACAACGTGTTAAAAAATCCATAAAAACAAAGATAAGTAATGTTAGACCCATAATTAACAGTATAAAAATTAACTAAAGCCTCCCCCCTATTGTCCATTTCAAATTTAATATTATGTTTCACATGGACGTTTCAATGACGTTTTCTTTACAAGTCCATATCTAATATGTATCTCTACTGCCCTTTAGACCTCACTTTCAATTCACTTGTAGTATCAGAGTTGCCAATCAAAGATGAACTGTCTTTCAAAATAGCACCCGACATTTTCTTATACAATATATTCATAATGTTCAACATATGGAGTGACAATCCTCTTGACATATTGTCCCCTACACATGTCAACTGCACGCTTTGTTCTATTATTATGAAAATGATTTTTGTTTTTCTTTTATACTCTATTGAATTTGTCAACTCACGTTTGCACTCTTGAACTGTGTTGACAAAAGAACTCCACTTTACTTTTTGTGAGAAATGAAACTCAAGTAATTTTGTTTGTAAAATCCAAATAAACTACTGCGCACTACTCTAATTTTATTACGTTGGGATATAGACAGAATTTGGGTTTTATTTCTATGGAATGTTCCCGTTAATGTTGAAACAATTTCTCATATGCTATGATATAATTATGTAGATCACGGGTGGCCAACCCGCGACGCCCTTACGTGCGGCCCGCGGTCATGTATAAAGAATATATTTTTAAACCAGTAATATATTTGAGATACACGGTTTGATGCATCAACAAAATTTATGCCCTAAAGTATTCTATGAGCCAAGTCATGCATGTTGTTATAAAACAGTGAACAATATCTGTTCGCACGCTCTTCAGCATTGCCAATTTAAGGCAATCTCAAAAATCTCGAAAACCTTCAACAGTGTGCAACTTCAACTATTAAAATAGATTGAGAAATTTTTTTTAAAAAATTAAGTAAGCGAAGAGAAACTCAAATCTCAAACTGAGTTGTCATTTATAAATTGGTATTTACTAAAATAAAAATTTTAACACTGTTTTATTTTAAAAAAAATTTAAAAAAAATTGTATTTTTTATACATATGTCCCAATTAATAATATTGATGATTAAAGAAAACACTTCGTTTTTTACCACCTGAGTTTTATTATAGACTACATGTTTCAGAAGTTAAACTTCCATCATTCAGGTCTGTATAATAACTAAAATATAAAATTGTTCTATAAATAAGGAGAGGGGACTTTACCCTTACTTTCCCCTCTCCTTATTTATAGAACAATTTTATATTTTATATTTTAGTTATTATACAGACCTGAATGATGGAAGTTTAACTTCTGAAACATGTAGTCTATAATAAAACTCAGGTGGTAAAAAACGAAGTGTTTTCTTTAATCACTGTAACATGTCTTACCACAAAGTTAATGCCGAAACAATAAATAAAATAATATTGATTGTTAAAAATTTTCAAAATGTTTATTACTATACCAATACATTTTTTGTTGGTCTATTGTATGTTTTTTACTCACTTCTGGTCGTAGTAATGTTTTCTTTCTTCACAATTACCATGATTTTACTTTCTGATTTCCCCCGCATTCAAATTATTTATAATATGTACTTACAAAGAATCAATAAGTATGACATTTGTTACTTTAAAAAAATCTGTATAATGTTTTTTCTGTATGCGGCCCTTGGGAAAATTTTAAGTCATCGATGCGGCCCGGGATGCTATATGTGTTGGCCAGGCCTGATGTAGATAATTCACAGCGAAACTGGCATCGCGGGTTCCTATCCCCCCAAGTGTAAAATGATATCAAGAAATATTTATTTTCAATTTATCTGAATGTTAGTGATGTGTATTTCACATCAACCATCCTACCTGCAGACAATTCCCTATATAAATCTAACATATGTTCAGCAAGAAGTATTGATTTGAAAAAAATTACCAGTGGAGTTTCCTTTGTTCTACTACACGCTGTTCTAAGTTTTAAAACAATACTATTTGAAGTTAAAATTGTTTTTATGGCTTTAAGTTTATCTCCCGTCACCTCGAGATCTGTCTACCATCGATGTCTGCTGATCAAATCAAATACTGTTAAAAATATCTAAAAAATCTGACTAAAACATATCAGTTGAAAAAAAAAAAGGCCGGCTAAAAAGTATTTCATTCGTTCAAAGTTCATTTGGTAACGCTTTTAGAGTTAGACTTCTCCCAGATCCTAATAATATGGCAATTAATGAGTAAATTTCATCCTCATGGCGCGGTGTGCTAAGGTACGCGATCGACGGGAAAGAAAAATAAAAAATTGCATCCACAAAGAGAATCGAGGATAAATGCTTCAAAAGGTCTGAAATACATTTCAAACCCTCTGGCTTATAGCTAGAACCCATATCATAATAATATAAAGCAATACATTAGCAAGAACAAGAAACAAGTAAATCTTACTTTAATAGCTGGAATATCATGTCGGCAACAGGCTGCATGCTGAGTCCCGTAGAGGCCCAGGAAGGAGAGAGGTGTGCCCATACGAGAAGCTAGACCGGGGATGTCGCAGCCCCCTTCGGCTATACCGTTTCCAGCCAAGTTGGTTCCGGAAATGTCCAGATAGTCCAGGTCCGGCAGGCTGCACACGATGTGACCCAACACTGCGTTGGGGGTGACGTAGCGCCCCGTACGCTCGCTGCTCTGCGAGATGTCCAGGACCTGCAACTTGGTCATGGCGCAGATCCAATCCAAGACTTCGTACAGCCGGGGCACATTGTACAGCACCAGCGAGAGCAGGCTCTCCAGCGGAGTCAGGTTCGGCAGGTTGGGAAGGAACTGGCACTCGGAGAAGTCCAGGTGCGTGAGAGTGGTCAGCAGCTGCAGCTGAACTATGGGGTACGGCTGCCGACGCATGACGAGGTGGCGAAGGGCCGGAGCTATGAAGGCGAAGCCGGTGCTCTGCCATTCGGGGTTCCACTCGGTGAAAAATGGCACATTGCTACCAATATCCAGAGTTATCAACTCTGCCGAGTTCACGGATATCTTCTCTAAAGACTCGATGGTCAGATTGTCGCATTTGTTCAAGAAAATCTCCTGCAACTTGTGCGAGGCCAGGATTTCCATTCCCTCATCGGTGATTGAGCTCCTATCCAATCTGATGGTCTTGACTCTAGTCCTCGAATGATCGCGGAATATATTAACGAACGCATCAGTTACCGGAAACTCTAACTGATACGCGAGGATAAATCGCTCGCATATCTCACGCGGAAAAATAATGTCATCCTTCAGCTTCAATCCACCGCATATGTCATCGGACCTTTCGCAAATAATGAAAATATTTCTCGAAACGGCCCGCAAGCAAATGTTGTACAGAGTTTTCGGGTCACTAGTAGGGAGGTCATCCTCCTCCATCCTGCTACAGCTCGCACGATTCTCGTTTAGAGACATCTTAAAATGTTATTGTTTTATTCACATTTCACAAATATGTCACTTATGACGCAGTTGTCCGTCAATAAACAATATTAAAAAAATATGGAAAAGCCAATGTATAGCTGAAATTCGGTGATGAAATGTTAAATACACTGCCAATTTACTGAATATCAAATATTACATACGTTTACCGCAATAAATCACCACCCGTTTAGCTTCCTAGATAATAACGAACAGCAATGAAGGAAAAGTAAAAAGAATGAGCTCTGTCAAAAAAAAAATTGCAGAGAAATGTTTCCATCCTATGAATCCAACGACTATAAAATTATTTGTGAAGTAAAGTTCTTACTCGGCAAATAATATATTTAATTTAAATGTTTTTTTTCTTTCATCAATATTTTACTACAAATACTCGTAAATGCTAATTAAATATTAATACTACAAGGGCATATGAAAAGTAAGGTCTGCAATTTTTTTCGTAATTATTGAGATTTATCGCTAATATATAATATTACATAGTTAGAAAACATGAACATTCAGCTATTTTTTGATGTAGTCACCTTCGTGCTCAATGACTTACCACATTTTTTTTACCTAACGTCCAAGTGACTGAAATCTAGCTAGGCTTATGCAACACCGCTTATCATGACCCTACTTAGGCTTCGACTTTTTAAGTTTAATAGCCTATGCCTACTCGTGAGTGGATTTACTCTATGTAATTACTATAATTTCGTGCGATTCATGAGCGAAATTTTAGACAAAAACACTCGACATTTCCACATCCGGGAGTCGAACTTTTGTATTCCTTCCTCGAACCAGCTTCCCGTAAAAAGAGAAGAACTGCTTCTTGAACTTCCTCATCGTTTTCAAATTTTCGTCCTTCCGTAAGGCTTTTTTGAGGGCCGGAAACAGACGATAGTCATTAGGGGTGACGTCTGGACTGTACGCTGGGTCACCTTCCAGAAAAATAGATGGGTGATAATGACGCACACTCAACGCGGTTGCATAGTATGCGACGGCTTGCTGCTGCGCTCGTCATAATTGTTATAAGGCAGCCAGGAGCAAATTATTTGCACCACTCCCGCGCATTATTCACGCACTTTGGACCTTACGCTTCTCTCAATTGGCGATGAATTTCAATCGGAGTAACCTCCTTTGCATGCAGAACGCAGTTCGCACTTGGCGGGAGCAACAATCGGGAATCTATAGCAAATGGCTACTGCACCGACACTGAGCTTAGCTCTCTAAACACAAGTATCTACTTTATTAGAGAGGTAGAAACGTTAAACATATTTGAAATATTTTGTATATTTACCAACTATTTTGTATTATTTAAATAAGTTATGTATTTTATAATAATAATAAAAATCATGTTGATACCCACCTATTGAAATATTGTCGATGGCTTCGATACGTGGTAGTGCTGCTCGTATTGCGAATTCTTCTTCTTTTTATGACTTTTCACTCTTCTAGAGCAGTGTTCCGCAAACTTTTTCTGTTCAAGGTACACCTGCCAAATTAAGAAATTTTAGAGGTACACCAAAGAAAAAATAAGTAAAATATTGCTTTTTTATCAAAATATAATACGAAAACACATAATATTGTAAAAATGTTTATTTAATATCTTTACAAAACTAGGCTTTTTTCCACGGCACACCACTAATCACCACGGTACACCAGTTTGCGGAACAATGTTCTCAGTGGTGGGATTTAGCCGGTTCGCATCGGTTTGCTAGAACCGGTGTCTAAAATTTTTAGAGTTCGCCGAACCGGCCCTTAACCCTTTGTTGTCACACAATAATCCGATTGAGATCATGTATCGGAGCACGCTCGGTATGCGAATTCAATAAACTTTTTCATAACGAAATTGACATTAATGATTTCCGCGGCTACATAGAAAATGTTCTGAGAAATCAACATAATCACGAGATTCCAAGATCTATCCAAAAAGCCAAAAATATAATCAGTACTATTGCAGTTAGTTCTGCAGAGGAAGAAAGAGAATTTTCCGCAATGAATATTATATATTCAGATAAAATAAATCGCTTTAATATTGAGAATGCAGCTAATTTGATGACGATTGATTTGATAGGTCTCCCATTAGATACCTGGGACCCAGTTCCATCAGTACAAACTTGTTTAAGAAAATATAACCACACAGCTGATGACACTAGGATTCAAATAGAAAAACCAAAGCATGTAGACGACAACCAAAAGGCAATTTGGAAATATTTAAATAAAACTGACTGAATTGTTTTTTAGTTATTTCATGTAGGATGTAGATGCCTACTTTGTTACAGAGCTTGTGTATATATTATGATTTATGTTCTACAACATTGTTACATTACTTTTAATTGACTTTTAAATCTGCACCTACTATTATCATTGGAGCATTCTCAGTTGTTCTGTTTATGTGCAGAATAAAAAAAAACAAATAAATCAATAATTGTATCCCAATATTCCTGCCATGAGTGAAAAAGTCTTTTCTTTTTAATAACGAGGAGGTCGTCGATATTGAGTTCATGTATGTATTCTGAGTCCCCGGTTAGGACGGCCTCCTTTGCCAGGGAATCCACCTTCTCATTTCGGGAATCCACCTTCTGCTTTCAAAGACAACAGCTGGAGGCGCGTTGCAGGAGCCTGGGTGAGGATCTATCCAACATCGAATCCGTGATAGTTCATAAGGAACTGTCACAAGAGGTTGCATCATACATGATAAAAATAGTGAAGGACATTGGTAACATAAACCAAAGTAGGACACAAAATGCCGAACCCTCTTCTAGTGGAACGGAAGGTCTGCTGATGACAGTCAACAGCCCGCCTTCTCCTGAGGAGTTTTACGTGGTTTCCTCCCAGCAATGAGCAAATGCAGAGAAGTTCCTATTTGACCCACACTAGATGATCCCTCCTGTTCCCAACACAGATTCAAATAAAACATATTTAATTAGCTAGAAGAAACAAAAATCCACTAAATGATCTATAAACCTTGTACATAATAAGCAAGGTAAATAATAAATGCAATTCCCATCTAAAAAAAAAAAAAAAAAACCTTCTCATTTCCTTCGATGCCGCAGTGGCTTGGAATCCAGGCAACAGTAACTTCTTTGTTCTACGAGGCGGCCTGAAATAAGTGGAATCGAGTCTCGACGGCATTCATCTTCAAGATATAGGAACGGAGGAGATTTTAATTTCTGTAAGACACTCAGAGAATCCGACCAAATTAGGAACTTGTTTTCCTGTGACTTTAACGCGTATTTTAAAGCCTCTCTGATAGCAATATTTTCTGCTGTGAAAATCGATGCTTTCCGGTTAAGCTTAAACAATTTTCGAAACTTATTTTATTCGCAATAAAAGGCCACTCCCATGTGGGCCAACGAGTCCGAGATCGAGAGGAGACCGAGATCCATCAGTGAAGATGACTTTCCAACCTGTCCACTTAGATGCCCGGATTTGGTGGAAATTTATATTGGGTTAGAGGTGGCTCTGATCTCCGGATGAGATTGAAATAGGAACTTGGGGAGTACTAAAATGATAAGGATATTGAGGAAGAAGGTCTTTTGTTACTGTTGAGTAATAATGGGGGGGGGTATTGTTTTTCCAAAAAGGGGAGAGGTTCACATTATTGAAGAGATTAAAAAAAATATTAAAGAGAAGATTATCTTTCTTGATCGAGTATTTTTTAAATATATGTAAATACATATAAATGTGTGTGTATATATATATATATATATATATATATATATATATATATATATATATATATATATATATATATATATATATATATATATTTATATATAAATATATATACACACACACATATGTATAAATATATATATATATATATATATATATATATATATATATATATATATATATATATATATATAAATATAAAAATTACATTTATTTAATATATTTACATTTTTATGTTTAACATAATACATTTTAAACATTTATACATACTTATGAAAAACTTTTATATTTAGATTCGCTGTGCCTCTCCAAAAAAGAGACTGAGCTCTTGTGCTTGGAAAGGGACTTACGCTTATGGTTTAATGTTTTATAATAAATGGTATAATGGTCTTTTTTTATTATTTTTTCAAGATTTATATGTAATGGGCTTTAATTTTTTTTCTTAAGAATTTTTATATCTTCTTTATGTTTTCTGATTTTTATTCAACTGAGTATGAAGTATAACTTATTCTCGACAGACTATGAAGCGTCGTCTTTGGTTTTATGTTAAAAATTACTATTTTGAAATAAATGTTAAATGAATAATTAAATAATTTATTAAAAATTCGGATGTACGCATAATATAAGTTAATCAAAACGTCAATTCAAAAACTGATCTCAAATAAAACTTCTTACTAGTTATTTGTATAGATGATTTAAAGTACATTTGAATGAAAGTATTTTTATATCGAAATGCATAGGTACTTGGATTAAATTGGACTGAGAATGGTTCCGCATTAAAGTAAGTAGTTGTTTGTACCTGCAGTGTTTAATTGAATAAAACCATAGTAATGTTGGGGACAGCAATCTTGTTAGGGAAATAGGATTATGTAGGTATTGTGCTCGTTATTAGTTCTCTAGCTTGTCCAGTTCCTCTCTTGACTTGCGAACTGTTGCGTGTTGACTCGCCTATCAATAATAAGACACGAAAATGCCCCCAAAGGACGACGCGGAAACAACGGCCCTCAAGAAGGAACTATCCGATATCATCGACAAAATTAAGGTACCTAATTATACGTAAACAATTCTAGTTATCGTCACACTAAGCTGATTTATAATGGATCATGTAGTATTAATTTACTAATAAACTCTTTATTAGATAGATGTTTTTTGTTGTTCTTTAAATTAATGCTCAGGAGTAGGTATGCAAAGAGAATAAATCGGCAAACCGCTGTTTTTGCAAACAATCTTCACTTATCCACATTAATGCATCTCCTCAAACTCCTCATACATACCCGCCGATTATTCCGACTCCTGACCTGACCACGCCCAAATATTGACCAACATGATTATGCCAAGTTTTTCTGGGTCTTCCTCTGCAGTTCCAACCAAATTCACCTTATAAATTTGTTTTCATGTTCTTTCTTTTTTTATTCATTCCGAACCGTCTCAACACACTTTTTTAATTTTATCGATAATGCTTATTTCAGCCTTGCATTCTTTCCTTGTCACTATTTAAACATCATACATCGTTTTGCCATACATTCGACTGAGCATTTCCATTGCATTTAGTCAACTTTTATCCTTCTTTTGCCAACTCCATGCTTCATTTTCATACATTATTGGAACCAGAACTCCGTTGTATACTGCCAGATTAGCTTTCGCCGACAGGTTTTTATTTCCTATAACTGATTTCAGTGCGCTACCCAAATTCACTCTGCTTCCTATCTTTTTTAATCTTTACATCCCTAGAAAAAACTGTTTACTGCAGTTATTGTGTACCATGGATATTATGGAATGTAACTATGGACAAATAGATATTTATTATATATCTCCCCTTTTAATTTACTTTTTTATGTATTTTAAATTTATATTGATTGAATATAGAATCTGTCCCGCCGCATTCCCAGATCTGATACTGAAGCATCTAGGCATCTGGGCAGCTTCCTGACAGACCTTCACTTGCAAAACAATATTTTTAAACTAATTTGCGAAATTTATTAAAAATGTAAAACAAAATTGTATTCCGCTTTATTGTGAATTTACAATAAAAAGCTTTCAATATCGCTATCACTGCCAATCTATATAAATACAAGTTTGTGAATCCACCACCAAATTTTCTAGAAATACCCCGGTGTACGCCGTGAAAGGGTAGTATTAAGTAAATTCCTTATTAATTGAATAATATTTCCTCCATTTTTTAGTATTCTTATTGGTTTCAAAGTTATTTAATTTTTGGATGAAAATAAGCTGTTAGCCCCATTGTGCGCCGTGGCGTAGTTAGGGTAAACGCTTGACTATGAAACTGGCGT
This sequence comes from Brachycentrus maculatus, assembly GCF_059751285.1. Taxonomy (NCBI): domain Eukaryota; kingdom Metazoa; phylum Arthropoda; class Insecta; order Trichoptera; family Brachycentridae; genus Brachycentrus; species Brachycentrus maculatus. Next base: position 587,343 of record NW_028281264.1, on the reverse strand, counting down.
CGCAGGCTCGATTTCCGTCGATTACTGAAGAAATTAAAGAAAGATTAACGTTCAGTTGGTCTGGGTTTTTGTGATGTATTTTTCTCATTTACCTTCCTATCTCTATTACCTGCAACATTATTCAATCCTACCTGCAGACAAGCTTTTATAAAGTGGAGGCTTTGAGAATTATTTATTTTATTTAAAATGGGTAAAACTATAATTTAGAGGTTTATTATCGATAATTTCAGAGACTCGACCAGAAGTTGAAATAAAAATACCTACATTTAGTTTACTGAATCAAGACAATATTCACTTAGCAAAAATGACCCGTGAAATGTTTCCTTTGGACCCGTGAAGTCCTAATGTGGAAGGTTACACCTCGTTTCCGGATCTTGATTAATTCACCAAATCGTACTCCATTTGACTATCGTCTATTTCCGTCTATAGAACACTCCCTGAAAGACAAAATTTTAAAAAATGTGGTGCTTTCTCCGATATTTCAATTCAAAATCACTCAATTTTTATAAGAGAGCATTGAAAATTTATAAAATAGATTGGAAAAGGTTATGAATAATGATGGCAAGTGTATTGTGATTTTATCAAGAGTTTTTTTTGATAAATTCTAATACGACAGTACAAAATAATGGTTCAATTCCAGGTCCACCTGATATAAAGTAAGACTGTTACACATATTAACGAACGATTGACGTCATTTGATACTGTATACTTTTAATGCTTCAGGATTAATTAGTAAAATCCCCTCAAGAGGGTTGAACATCGGAAATATTTCGCGGCTAACCAATTTTTAATTAATATATTACATCAAAAAAAATATATATATTTATATGTATATATATATATATATATATATATATATATATATATATATATATATATATATATATATATATATAAATATATATATATATATATATATATATATATATATATATATATATATATATATATATATATATATATATATATATATATATATATATTTATATATATATATATATACATATATATATATATATATATATTTATATATATATATATATATATATATATATATATATATATATATATATATGTATATATATATATTTATATATATATATATATATATGTATATATATATATATATATATATATATATGTATATATATATATATATATATATATATATATATATATATATATATATATATATATATATATATATATATATATATATATATATATATATATAAACACATCGCTCACTCCTTTAAACGACGTCATGTATCAAAAATCGTCAATTTTCAGTTATGCATGTTTTCGGAATGCCCAGAAAATGTACTGTATCCCAGCAAAAGGGCATATTTTTAACTTAATATTTACCCGGTACAGGGCAGAAAGTGTTGTTTTTGCATTTTGAAGAAAAGGTATTGTTTGATTATTTTTTAAATATAATAAAATAAATATTTTTCAAATGGAGAAAAAAAACAGGTTTTACCTAAAAAGATCTGTTACACAGTAAAAAGTTCAGTAAGAGGCATGATATTTATTTTTAATACATTTAACTATATTTTTAAACTTTAAAAACAATCTCCTGAAAAATCAGTTTTTTTTTATATATGACGTTGTTGAAAGGAGTGAGCGACATATACTTCAAATAATAAAGTTGAAGTTGTTACATCCTAAGGGCATGTAATACCGTATGATTACGTGAAAATGGTTTCTCGAATATTAAAAAGGTCAACTAATCATGTTATGCTGTTAGTAATTTTATGACACAAACAAAGTTCGTTCTTTCATCCAAAACAATTTTACTGACGTCATAAAAAGTTTATTCTCCGAGATATTATCAATTTTTAAATTTAGTCCAATCTGTACATTTATTTATTAGGAATTGTATAAGATACTATCGCAAATAATACACGAGTATTTTATTTATTGTTTCGGCATTAACTTTGTGGTAAGACATGTTACAATAATTAAAGAAAACACTTCGTTTTTTACTCAAGTGGTAAAAAACAAAGTGTTTTCTTTAATACACGAGTACATATTGTTATTTTTTTAATGGGTTGTCCTGAATCAGAATGACATTTTCTTGTAATTAGTATTAATTTAATCGATAGATAAACTATCTAAGGATCTGTTAAAAAAGTGACATAGGCCTATCTAAATATTTCCAAGAATATAAATATTGGTAAATGGGGAGATTTTGGAACAGGTAGATGATTTCATATATTTGGGTAGTATGTGTTCTAGGGATGGAAAGATTGATAAAGACATAGAAAGGAGAGTGAATGCTGGGAACAGAGTGAATGGTGCACTAAAATCAGTTTTAGCAAATAAAAATCTATCAGCGGAAGCTAAACTGGCAGTACACAATGGAGTTCTGGTTCCAACCCTTATGTATGGAAGCGAAGCATGGAGTTGGTAAAAGAAGGATGAAAGCAGACTGAATGCAGTCGAAATGCGATCCCTCAGACGAATGTGTGGCAAAACGATGTTTGATAGATGTTCGAATGATGAAATAAGGAAAGAATGTAAAGCTGAGATAAGCATTATCGATAAAATTAAGAAAGGTGTGTTGAGATGGTTTGGACATGTGGAGCGTATGAGTGAAGAAAGAACGGTTAAACAAATTTATGAAGCGAATGTAGTTGTAGAACCGAGGAAAACTTGGCACAATCAGGTATGTCAAATACTTGAAAGCGGCCGGGTCAGGAGTCGTAATAATCGTCAGGTATGTATGAGGAGATGCATGAATGTAGAAGAGGCAAAGAATGTTTTTTTGCAAAGACAGAGTGGAATGGCGTTCGATTCTCTCTGCCTACCCCTGCGAGGAAGCGGCGTGATGGTTAGTTAGTTAGTTAGTTAGTTTAAAGCCAAAATCAGACGAGCGTCGAGACTGATATACGAGCGGTCGCGATCGCCTTATTATTGAAAACTTTGCGACGCGTTTTCTACAGATTTTATTTCTATAATTTTTCTAAATTGGCGGGCGTCATAACTAAAATAATAAACAGCTTAATTATTTGATCTACAGACTTTATTTACTTCACTATTTAATTTTCTTCTAAGTGAACTAAAAAAAATACATTATAACTTATTTTTCCTATACAAAAACGGTGTTTTAAGAAAAGAGAAAAAATAATTACGCCAAATGTTTCCTGGGTTTAAGAAAATTAAGTTGTGATATATCGAATACTGGGTCGATTAATGATAAGGATTCAGAACAATGAGGTATTATGACTCGGGAAGAATATCTATTTTAACATGCTTAACCTATGTGTAAGACTCGTTTTGTGTTTATAACAGCCGATATAATCAATATTTTCATTCATCATTTTCTTTTGCAAAATTTGCTTTCATAAAAACGTTATTTTCGTAAGTTGGTAACGAATGACGTCACGGAAACGAATCCACACTAGTATTATACAGCTCTATAAAGCAGATACATAAAGGGATACGCCCCATAACACACCCGATGACGTAAAATTTGATGACGTATAGCGGTGTCCGCTTTTCGTTTTATTAAAATATCTAAAGTTTACACCTTCATATCTCCCTTACTTCTCTATAGATTACAATAAGAATGTTGCCGATAGTCTTGTGATTTTTCGTGTTAATTTATTGGTCAATAATAACACATCATGAGAATGATCAATTGCTTCGGAGGCGTGTATGAATGTACCTGCGTATAATTCAAGAATTATGAATCATTTTTCAGGGAGACCAGAAGAAGAATGACGACGCTAACTTGCAGGAAAAGTGCAGTGATATGGCTGATGCACCTAAAGTGAGACTGCAGACAAAGAAGCTACTGAAAGGGCATATTAACAAGGTTAATTCCGTGCATTTCAGCGGGGACTCCAGGTAACTATCAAATACTATTTCAAATTAAACAACAAACAAATAAGTCGAAGCTTTTAATAACAATAATTAATACATTACGAATTCATGCCTACCCCCATTTTGCCATTTTCTTTAGAACATCTGGCGGTTTTCACATTTTAAATCAGGGCTGTCCAAACTAGATACGATCCCGGAACAACTAAAAAGATTGGAGAGAAATATAAAAATATAGGGATGTATTGTTATGATGGCAGTCACCTTGTGGTTATATCTATATATGCGGATAATAATTTTACTTGGTTAATGCAACCATTTCTGAATATCTATTGTTACACGTGTTTCCATGCATTTCGTATCATTTCAAAAACCGTATGTGAAATAAGAATAAAGTAGGAGATGTGTCTTATTTTTTGTGTTTTATCAGTGGGAACATGGACAATAGGGGGGGAAGCTTAAGTCATTGTAATATTGATAATGATGGGATAATTATTATTTTTATTTTTGTGAATTTCTATTATTGCAAAATGTTGCAGTTTGTGATTTTTCGTATTAATCATTTTTGGGATTTATACGCTATTGTTTTTATATGCGTGATTGTTGTCTGTATATTTTCTTATATGTATTTAAAAAATGTGGATTTTCATTCGTTTAGTCAATATCCACATTAAATCCCCGAATAATTGTGGCAGAAAATTTGTATTCCTATGAATAGGCCAAACTGCAAAACTTAGAATTAATGTAAATTAAAAAGCGCCCTTGAGGCGATTTTACACGAAAACGGAGCTGTATAAATTAGCCATACTTATTGATTATTTATTATTATTATTTTTCTTATCCTGGAAGGTGTAAGTTTTTCATATTGCTGAAATGATCATAAAAATAATGAAATAATTAAATTATTGGCGTTTTAATTATTGCTTTATTTTAAGATAAATTTGGAAACAAAGAAAAAAAATTATGACATATTATGCACCTTGAATTTTTCCATGGATGCGACGATTTAAATTTTAGATACATTCATTTCCTTTCGTGCGATATTATTCCATGTGTATTGTATTTTTTATATGCTTAAATTTGTCGAAATTAGTAAATTATTTATGGAAACAAAAAAATAGATTTTCTTGATGTAGTTGACATAGAGGAAAAAGCTAAAATCAGGAAAACTTAAACATTAGGAGCATAGGAAGTTTTATTGTATAATTTACACGCATTTTTATGATCAATCAAATACAAAAGCTCAGGGTATACAACTTTCCGAAAATCGAGTAACGTGGTTGTCAATCTTGGTTTGAATGGTGAATGTTACACAATGTATACATAGAAATATCACTTAACTAATCGTTGACGGTAACCCCAGACTTCCATATTCTCATAACCTCATACAAGTATTTATCTGCGATAGGTATTTTTACCTGTGGCAGGTAAAAAATATGTTACAAAAAATACCGCAATGTGAGCGCCATCTGTTAAACGTTATAGCAACACATACAATACTAAACATTGCTCTTGGCGGACAGCGTGTTTCTTGACAGCGGCTGTAATATTGTATTTAACGATTTGTTGTGTCGTAAAGTAAAAACTACCATATAATATTATCAAAAGTCAGGTCAGGAGGCGCAATAATTAGCGTGTTTGAATGAGGCGTTCTATTCTTCCTGCCTACTCCTGCAGCGAAGTGTCGTGATGGTTAGTTAGTTATATACCACATGATAAAAGTAAGCCATTTTCGTCGAATAGATAATAATATTAGCAACTATGTATCAGGTGGGGTAGAATTATTATCATGAAACATTGAGCCGCGTATTGGTGAAAAGTTTATTTGCGATATTCTGTATTGCGATGGCACTGTTTACCGTGTATTTTGTTCATTTAATTATTCAGTCCTTCCTGCCTACATTGCCGACCCGCTATTCGTTTTTCAGACACTGCGTGACGGGATCCCTGGATGGAAAACTTATTATTTGGGATACCTGGACTGGTAACAAGGTACAGGTGATTCCCCTGAGATCCTCTTGGGTCATGAGTGTTGCCTTCGCTACATCTGGAAACTTCGTAGGTAAGAAAATAAAACATTAGTGAAATGTAGAGAAATGGAATAATAGGTAATTTTATCAAAAAAATAATTGAAAAGTACGATGATAATACGCATATTTTGTAAAAGCATTTGAAATATGGATATTTCAATTGATTACAAGACTAATGCTAATATTATATTATAAACATTGACTGGAAGTTATGCAGAAAGGAGTCAGTCCACAAATTATAAAAACTAATCGAGAGTTCAAATGATTTAAAAAATAGCTTTTTCAATAAATTTAAAATGAAAATACCAAAGATATATGAAAGATAAATATTAGTTATACTAAATACTGTAAAACCTCGTCAATTCGCAATTTAAGCGACTAGAATTGTAAACATATCCCAAACCTCAAATTTACAAAAAAAATACTCATTTAAAAACTTATTTTCAAATATTAATCACTAATGCACGGCGATGTTTTTAAAGTAATTTGTACTCTTGTTAACAATAGAGAATAAGAAAATTATAATAATAAAAATCAAATAGGAAATCTAAAAAATATATTCTAATACTTAATATAACTTTTACAACAAGAAAAACCTCAATTAAAACTCTAGTCTGGAGTACTTATAACTATCGTATGGCGTTTAAAATGTGGTGCTACAGGCGCATGTTGGAGATTCATTGGTCAGAACATAAAGGGAACAACGAAGTACTATCTCCGACATGTGCTACAGCGGGTACGCCGAGTTGAAGAGACGAGCGGAGGATAGACCCGGGTGGAGACAGGCCATGATAGAGGCAAACCCATCATCACACAGATTTTATCCCACGACGGATAATAATAAAATAAAATATAGATTTCTTTAAAAAAAACGAATTTTGAAAAAAACGAATAAATTAATTGAATTGTCTAAATGTTTTAATGATAAACCTTTAAAAAACCAAATTATAAATATGTATTTCTTAAAATATGTTGATATTCTCATTGAATCTTTTTTTAAATCATTTTATTACATACATTTTATACATGTATTACTGTGGCGTACACAGAGAATTAATTAGGGTAGGTAGTTAGGTACGCTAGGTACTACTTAGTAAGGTAAAGATGGAACTGGTGGCGTTTTTATATGTCAAGCGGGTAAGTTAGGATAAGAACTGCTTTTCTGCCTATATGGAATGCACGCCCCTGGTATATGTAGTCGTAAATGACACAAATACGTGAACAAAAATGTGAAAAAAATCGTGCGTATTCCTCTTTTAAACTCTTTAGCCCCGTAAAGTGTCAATATACTGCTTCATCGTGTCCTTGAAAACTTGATCGATTTTCCAATGTGAATGACTGGCATGCTTTCTATCTCACTCGCACTCGCGGACAGATTTGCCGTCTAATTCTCGCGATGTTCTTTTAACGCCCGTGAAAATAGGCTTCATATAAATTGTACACAACTTTTTTTACATCTATCAGCTCCTAGTTTAATCTTTGCACTGTCAACTTAATCGTTTTTATGCCGAGATTTTTTCTTAAATGAAAACTAAATTTGATGATTTATTTTTTTGTAAAAATGGTCCATTTTAAACTTCGTGGACTTTGTAAGGACGAAAACAATTTTGCAAAAAAAATACTTTTTTAATTTCCACTAACAATTTGTTAAATTTGTATTGTTTCGATATATCGATCCTCGGCACTAACCGTATCATCAATCACATGAAGGCATGGTGATCAGTCTTACATTCCAGATTCTTCGATAAAGAAATGGAATATATTTGATGGGATACAAACAGGATTACCAGGTCTTTTCCAAATAAATACCGAACAATAAGCAAAAAACAAGAAGTTTTAATTATTTATTTATATTATTAAATTAAAATTAACGTACCATTGCACAAGAGCAACTAGCTAACCTAACTTATGTATAAAATTATATTTTTTCTTACTAATCCACGATTCCAGCAATGTCTTATTTGCTTTGACTGCCCCATGCATTTCGCGACATGTCTAGCCTTCACCATGTCCACACTTGGTTCATATACCTAAATACTCTTTCCACATATCGCTCACTCCTTTCAAGAATGTCATAAATCAAAAATCTTGATTTTTCAGGAGAACGTATTTAAAGTTTAAAAATATAACACAATGTATTAAAAATAAACATCAAGCCATTTATTGAACTTTTTACTGTGCAACAGATCTTTTAAGGTAAAACCTGGGTTTTTTTTTCCATTTGAAAAATATTTAATAAATTAAAAAAAAATATTAATCAATACCTTTTCTTCAAAATGCAAAAACAACATTTTCTGCCCTGTGGCGGGTAAATATTAAGTTGAAAATATGCCTCTTTTCCTGGGATATAGTACATTTTCTGGGCATTCCGAAAACAGGCACAACTGAAAATTGACGATTTTTTATTTATGACGTCCTTGAAAGGAGTGAGCGATATGTCGTAAAAACACTCGATGGTATATCGGGGGAAAAGTTTTTTTTATTCATAACTTACGACCTTAATTAAATGAAAAACATTTAAATTCTTGTAATTTTCATGTTTAATATATTTAAAAACATTACTTATAGCATGCGGGGGAATGGACAATATGTGTACGGTTTATGACGTGAACAACCGTGATTCGACTGGTGCGGCCAAAATTGTGCGAGAACTGGCGGGTTACGAGGGATTTCTGAGTTCCTGTCGCTTCCTGGACGATAAGAAAATCATCACAGGATCTGGTGATATGAAAATGTAATCATTTATTCAATTGTTTACTAAATTTGAATTTATCTTTTCAAATCCATCACCAACTCTTCAAAAATAATTAAATTGCTTGGAAGGCGCCGTAGCTTAGTTGGGTAGACCCTCGGCTGCGAAACTGGCGTCGCGGGCTCGAATCCTACCAATTGCAAAATAAATTTTAAAAATATTTATTTTTAATTGGTCTGGGTGTTTTTTATGTATTTTTCACATTTACGTTCCTCATCCTTACTATCCTACCTGCAGACAAGCTTATACAAGTAGAGCCTTTTTTAACAAAAAGTCATTTTAAAAAAATAATCCACGTAAGTTAAGTGAAAACGGCTAATTTTTAACAAAACAAAAAAGGTCTAAAATTGAAATGAACAGGTTTGGCTCTTAAAAATAATTTTCATCGTTGTTATGTGCTTATTTGACTCCTTGGCTAATATCGTAGTCGTACAGGAGAAAGTGACCAACTGACAAAACGTAAAATGTTCAGGAGGGCCATTTAAGTCACTTTTGTTTGCCAAGAAAATAAACATCAATGCAGTTAGTTATTTTTCCAAATCAATATATTACACTTATAAGTTTAAAATCCTTTGGGATTTTTTCAGGGCAATATTAAGCTAGTAAGATATCATATAGTCAATGATCACGTTTTTGTAAAAAATGCACTTGGTCACTTTCTCCTGTATGACTACGATACGTTTGCCGACCATTGTGCTAGGACATTATATTTAACAGTGTTGAAAAAATCCTACAAAATAGTTTATTTTTACTGTAATATAATATGTGATTATTTAATTTATTTAAAATAATTTTTTAGTTGTATTTGGGACTTGGAAGTTGGAAAACGAACATCAGATTTTGAAGCACATAACGGAGACGTTGTTTCAATCTCACTAGGACCGGGTAAGAAATTTTATAATTTAACGGTTTTTCATGTATTTCAATAGATGTTTTATAGATATATTCCTGCATTCTAGATCACAATACGTATGTGACGGGGTCTGTTGATAGAACATGCAAACTATGGGATGTTCGAGAAGAATCACCGAGACAGACATTTTTTGGTCATGAGTCCGATGTCAATAGTGTTAGTGTAAGTATAAAAAACAGTATGATTACTGAGATTTAATACCGAATAAATTTATAATACAGAGATTTTTTAGCGTATAAATTTAAATTAAATATTTTCTTTTTCGATAAGCGAATTTCGCAAAACAAAAATGAAGATTGTATTTTTCTTCATATTTCAATAAATACAATGTTTTTTAATTATGAATAAAGATATTTAAAAATTATTCTATCCCATCCGGCAGAATTTGGAGCGCCATAGTTTATTTACCAATAAAATGAGAAATGAACATTAATAATGAAGGAACAAATATTTATATGCACAAGTTATTTTTTTAACTTTTTAACATTTATTATTCAAGTCGGCGATTTTGCGCGGGTAACACTTAATAAATATTAACACAACAACAACAAAAAACGAATAAAAATATTTCATAAAATAAGATTCATATTGTATTTTAAACATTGATAAAAATATATACATAAAAAATAGGAAACTAGCTCATTGAAATATGTTTTTGACTCCTGTAATTGGAGATAATCCAGATTTTGTGAACAAGTATTTGGACACACTCAAAATGTTGTAAATGAATTATCTGGTCAAATTATAAGCTTAAATAATAAAAATGAAAATGGTATTTTCTGGCGTTTCTCATGTGTGTGATTATGATCCAGGATTCGGACCTCACATACTAATATAAGAGTTTCTGCTCAATAAAAAGCTTCTTTACATCTCACCAATAGATGTCTCTAGTGAAGTTCTAGAGATTCAAGAACAAGGTTTCTAAATTTGTGCATATATATAGAACTTCCGAGAATTTGAGTAGTGTGGTTGTCAATAATGGGTACAATGATCACCTAAACTAGCCTATGACGGTCGTCAGCCCCGTAAATGCCCAGACTTCCATATTCTTCTTCATCTTTGATGAGATGTCAAAAAATAAATAGTAAATATGTTTCGTTATGAAGAAGAAAAAAAATGTATGTAAGAAAAGAAAAACGTTTTTGTATTATTTTATCCACATTATAACATGTTTTTTAGTTCCATCCGAATGGCCAGGCTTTTGCTACAGGGTCAGAAGACAAATCAGCGCGTCTGTTTGATATTCGGAGTGATCAGCAATTGGCTCACTTCAAGAGCCCTAGTAACACTTGTGGCTTTACCAGCTGCGGTACACAAATTTCCTATTCATCAGTCTTCAATATTTTGACTATGAACGAAGATTTGAGCAATTTAATTTATTTTATATAGGTCTGTCGCTGAGTGGGCGATTCATCTTGTGCGGGTCAGATGACAATTACGTCCACATTTGGGATACGCTGAAAAATCAGCATAATGGTATGTTTATGTCACTATGTCTACATGTATGTCACACCCTTATAATATGTATCGCATAAGATTTCTAAGTACAGTGAAACCTCCAGCTATCGTTCCTCGAAAAATCGTTTTCCTGGATGTGTCATTTATTTCTTCTATCCCGACTTAATTTCATACTAAACTAAACCGCATCGATCGTTTCTCTATCACCATTTACCGCATTTATCGTTCTAATTAAGCTGCATATTTGATACATTTTGTCAGTTTTTTTTAACATTATTTCCAATTTTCTTACATTCAACGGCAACGTATGGGATAGAAACTATCGAAAGCTTGTGTAACCGATAGCAGGAGAGGTCGATATTTATGAAAAGGAGCCGCTGCCTGTACCTGCATTTCCAGAAGCGTGTACACTCTTTGAAAGAAAACTTTCTAAAACGCACATTCAATAACCGATGCTGAATAAATACTTTTTGCAAAGCCGAAAATATACTATTGACTTACGAAAATAAAACAGTTAAAAAACAAAAGAATTTTTCAAAATTCTATTCACGTTTGAATTTTTTTTAAATAAATACATTTGCATCTGAAACATGTATTCTTCTTAGAATTTAAGCCTACGAATGGTTATGCAGATTGGGAGGACGGTATCTTTACTCGGTCGTATCTATTTGCGTATTGACCTCTTAATCCCGCATTCATAGTTTATTTTAATAGGTCCCTTTAAAAACGATAGATAGAGGTTTCACTGAACATATTTTCTCTTCCTCCAGGAACACTTTCCGGCCATGAGAATCGAATTACATCTCTCTCCGTCTCAGGGAATGGAATGGCGCTCGCTACCTGTTCCTGGGATCAAATGGTCCGAATTTGGGTGTAGAAAAATATCCAAGACTGTACTTTGAATTCTAAAATATTTAAGCAAATGTTTCATTCCTTTATAACAAAATATGTGTATCAAATAGTCAGTTGTTTAGGTTTATATGCTTATTTTAATACGTAAGTTTATTATGCTAGTTCGTCCAACTTTTCAGTTTAACTGGTTGCCTAAAAAAATGTTATGTATGTATATAACATATCAATTCGAATTGATTAAATACAGGGTGATTCACTATGACCTTTTTTTTCAATAGACTTTCATTGAGAGTTGTGTTAAACATCTTCAGTTGTGTTAAACTATCATAGTAATTTTTTTTATTCAGTATTATTTGAAATTTCCTGGAAAGACTTCCACCGCAGCAACGTTTACAAATTGTTCGTTTTCAAGATACACTGTTTTAGACCAAAATTTTGTTCAGCGCTGAGACCCATTTCTGGCTCAATTGCTACGTCAATAAGCAAAATTCCGCATTTGAGATGGTGAACAACCCAAAAAGAAAAAATTTAACCAACAAAAATCGGCGGTTTGGGTGGTTCATGGGTCGGCGGAATTGTCGGTCCGTTTTCATAATAGACTTTTTGCTTCCTGAAATTGAAGTCCAAGATCTCAACGAGATTCGGTTCCAACAAAACGGCTCTACTTGCCACACAGTGAAACAATGCCTCTATTGAGAGATCGATTCGGTGAGAAGTAAATTTTACGTTTTGGATTGGTGAATTGACCACCTAGATCGTGTGATATCACACCTCTAGACTTTTTTCTTTGTTGCTACGTAAAGTCTAAAGTCTTTGAGAATAAGCCAGCTTCAATGAGGCATTGGAAGCCAACATTGATAACGTCAATAGCGCCATACCGATAGAAATGCTAGAACATGTCATTGAAAATTGGGCCTTTAGAATGGACGTTCTGAAGCGCGGTCACGGCCAACGTTTGAAAGATACAGTGGAATATAACGAGCACCTCTCATAACGAGTAATTCGCATAACGAGCAAAAAATATTTTGATAAAGTTGCTCCCTTAACGAGCGATGTTTCGCATAACAAGTAACAGAAGAAAGGCAAGTCCCTTTTTCACGACATTCACTTGTGAACCGGGACTTTCGCGGCTTGGGAATGAGTTACCAAGAGAACCCTCACTCCTGCTTGGAAAAAAACTTTGGCCAGAAAGCGTGGTCAAATGTGATTCTAAAACATTAACTGTGGAGTCTACAGTCAACGAGATTTGTCATTAGCCAATATCATGGGACTCGAGGCGGATAACAACGATATTGAAAAGCTTATGCAAGAGTACAGCCAAGAGCTGACCACCGAAGAGCTTATGGAGTTGCAACGTGTTTCACAGTAAGAAATTATGGAAAAGAGTTTTTTAATGGAGGAGGAAGAAGTAGCAGAACAACAATCTCCTAGGACAATAAGAGAAATGCTGAAAGCATGGGAAACTGTTGCAGCGTACATTAAGAATCATTAGCCTAATCAGGAGGTGGCTATTCGTGCTACGAATTTTTAAAATGATAATTTTCTGAAATATTTTCGCCAAATTTTGAAGCGTCAGCAAAAACAAATGTCTTAAAACAGTTTTTAATTAAAAGAGATTAATTATTTGTCATAAATTCATATTATTTTTGTTTTTTTTTCAAATCTAAATTATATTTTAAGTTTTTACAATCCTTAACAATTTATAAGTAATTTTAATTTGAATAAACGTTAAAAAAATATATATTAAAAATCGAGTTTTCTTTTGGCCTGGAACGCATTATCGTATTATACATCGATTTGTATGGGAAAAAATGTTTCACTTAACGAGTAAGATGCTGGAACGAATTAAACTCATTATGAGAGGTTCCACTGTATTATTTTTAAAGGGAATTCCAAATACCGATACTAAAGATACCACGATTAATTTGAGTTTTTAGACTTATTGAGAATTTAAAAAAAGGTCATAATAATTCACCCTATAAATAGTTTATATTCTGTATTCAGTTTCAACCCAAAATAAATTATTATGGAACTTGCAAACCTATAAATACAAATATTTTATGATCAAGCTCGCTGTATTTCAGTAAAAATACTTTTTTTCTATTTTTATAACACGTCCCTTTTAAAATCGGCGTTCGCGTTGTACTCCAACGCCAATTAAACATTCTTTTGTTTGTATAAATACAACCGAAACCATTTATAAACCATTACAAAATAAGATCGTTATTTCAATCGGTATTTTTACATTTTAATTTAATTTGACATTTGTTTCAATTTATTTTTAAATGTAGGTACTAAGAACCAGTTGATTAATTTTACTTTACTTTTTGCCATGTTGGACCATTTTGTATACATTATTAATACACTTTTCTGTACCTACCGAAAAACTGTTTCCAGCATCTTCAGCCGTCGAAGCTTTTCTTTATTTAAAACTTATCTATTGTATCCAATCTACTCTTAATTTCATTTTTCTATCGAGTAGTTGTATTTCCATTGCCATGAATCGTCTTTTAATATTATTCGGATTCATATTCCAAACAATTGGTTGTGGTTTGGGCTCGACTGGGTTTGCTTACGAAAGAGAATCAGATCGGTTAGTCATTATTTTACTCTCAATTCATTATCTGAAATAAGAATTCATTAATAAGATATTTAATCAAAGGTAAGATCATTGAATAACCTGTAATACTTTATCATACCCTCGATTGTGACGTAAATATAATTTGATAATTTTGTGTGTGTGGATACAGCCGAATGTTCCGAACTGAGAAATAATGTTAGAAAAGCCAAATTTGAGACAATGTAAAGCGGTGTTCAATAATTACAACAAAACTGTTGTACTAGAAAAATGTTTCAAATCTTACCTACTGATAGTATAATCTACATCAGTAAGAAGAAAAAATTATAATTTTTTTAATTATATGTATTTCTATTTTATTTAAATTTGAAATAGGTTTAAGCAGTAAAAATCCTAGATTTAATATAAGTCAGCGCATTGAGTCCTTTTATAAATTATTGTTGATGGGATTCGATTATGTGTAAGAAAGAGAAAATAAATTAAAGAATACAAGTTTGTCTTTTAATTACACCTATATCGCTCTGTAGGAAAGTAGTATATAACATAAGTAACTAATTTGTATGTATGTACATAACGTATATCGAACAGCTGATAAGGTCAAGGTTTGTTATATCCTTGTTGATTCATACTTTTTTAATTGGAATTATAGAGTTCCTATTAAAAAATACTTTTTAAAAGAACGTAAAAATGGTAAAAACATAATTTTTGTTCCTTTTTTTAAAAATAAAATTATCGATATTTTCGTTTTTTGGGCACTTTTAGGCCTTTGATTATTAAGGTGAAGACTGACCGGAGCATTTCGTCGTAACGTAACACGTTACGATGCGAGCATTCAGGCAGTCAATACATCGAGCCGAGCGCTCCATCCACAGTTTCGAATGCTCGGTGATGCTCGCCACGAGCGATGTTACGACGTTATGTTACAACAAAATGCTCCGGTCAGTCTCCACCTCTTAAGGTGATCCTTCTGGTAAACTTTATTGTTTAAATAATTCGTGACTTAGTAGGCTAGACGCTCAATTGCAAAATTTGCAACGTTAGTACGATTCTGGCCAATTGCAAAAGGAATTCAAGAAATCTTTATTTTATTTTCTATAAGTTTATGTGTTTATGACGTATATTTTAATATCTACCTCCTCTATTTTACAAATAGACTAGCCTAAAAATACTTAGCATTTTTTTTTTAAATTGTAAGTTGCGTAAAGTCATGACAAACTTTTCGGATAGTTAGCCCATAATAACTAAAATATACGTAGTACAAGAAGTAAAATAATTACACTGATAATTCAAATTATTATATTTCTCTCGTTGAGAAATAAACTAAACGTGTGTGAAACGTTGGTAGGTAACAAGATACCTACTTAGAAGAATAAACTAAAATTTCTTGACCTGGCAACATCGCATTTGAAATTCGCGCGGTCTCTGTGTATTTGACACATTATAGACCGTAATGTCAAATCAGGCAAATAGACAAGAGTAATATTAAAAACGGAAATAATGGCCTCGATAAAGTTAATTAGTTCTTTCCTACAGTTCTCTCTGGTTCTGTGAGTGAATAATCATTGCTACTCAACTCAGACCTTCTGTTGACACTTCATATGGGCCAGCCAGTTCTACCGACAGCAGGATTCTAGGGTCAACAATATCTAGGCAGTCGTAATATATATGACCATACCTTGTAATTCTAGTGACCGAGTTCCGTTCGGTTGGTCTCGTAATACACTCGGAACATTGCCTTTATTGATCCAGAATCCTGAATTCAGGTAGGCATAATAAATGTACAATTTTCTATTGCGAACAAACAATTCTATTTCAACAAGTCTATTTATAATCGTCCGGGTAAAATATGAACATCCGGGCAATTCATGTCTGAAATTTTGTACTTTATGCCAAAATTACTATAATATTCAGGAGTATTGTTTGGGGGGATAGTTTTCTTCATAAATTTCCAGTGTTTATTTTAGATTATGCTCATGTGACATTAATTCCATCTAAGATGAATTGTTATTAGTCTATAATGCCCAACTCTCTCGTTTATGTTCTTTGTAATTAGTTGGTGGCCAATTGTGTTACCCCATTTTTAAAAAAATACAACACTTAATGTCATACGACGAATCAATAAAATTTGAAGGTAAAACATACATGATAGACATAATTTAAACCATTTCGCTACATTATGTCTTTTATAAAATTGGTCTAGTTTCATACAGTATGACTGACACCTGTTAACCATTGTTAAATTTTCTTATGTATTCACCTGTTTACAGAGCGCTATCCTAATTGAACCGAAAATGGCTGGGTTTTTTATACATGCTTTGTCAGATACATTAAGTATCATTACAATAGCATCATGTCTCGTGTTGAAAGTTCCCCAGATAATGAAACTGTATTCCATGAAATCTGCCGGAGGCATGAATCTAACGGGACTATCATTGGAACTTTTCAGGTAAATAAAACAAAACAAATTCGTTTTCACTGTCTCTGTACATTTTTTTTTGGACAATTATATATTCTTGGTAGATAGTTGGTGATACCTGATCAATTTTTAAAAAAGGGATCTGCCACTATTTAGTACTGGTTCAATAGGTTGATGTTTTCAAAACATGTAAAGTAAGTCCTCTACTTTCGTGATTTATTTGTTCCATAGGTTTTCGCATCAGTCAAAAAAAAATTGATCTTTTTGATAATGGTATGTATTAATATGCGCTAGTTTCAAAGGCAAATATTTCATAAAACGTTTCCATTTTTAGAAGCTATTATATAATCACATACGTACATAATTATTTCTGTAAACAAACTACTTATTACTTATTTATATTCCTTTATTTTTGGTAATTATCATAGATTGCATTGATACTGATTTTTTTTACGTAATCAATAGAGATGGGTCGAGTACAAGTTTTACTGAGTACGAGTATTACTCGGTTTGATGTTTGCCAAACGGAGTGCTCGACCGAATGATTCAGTTCAATCAATTAAATGCTTTTGCCTATTTTGCTGGACCCCAGATTTGGAATGAGACTATTTAAATCCAGATAAATGCGAATTGATTAGGATGATACTATGATTAGAATCCATTGAATGAAGCGACTTTACAGAGAATGCCAGCAGCAGTGAAGAAAACGAATCTCATTCTAACTTTAACCAACTAAGACAAAGATGCTCATGCATTATTTTGGAATTGCTTCGAAGAACTTGCTTCTACCCAGCTACCGGAGCGCGACGATCCTAAAAGCCCCATCACTCTAGAATTGGATCGATATGTAAATGATGGATTGTTGTCATGAGACAGAATTCCTTTCGAGGGGTGGGCAAGACATAAAACGTATTTTTATGTGCACCCACCTGCAAGCACCGTGCATAGCGAGCGTTTATTTTCAGAGTCAGGTAACGACTATGAAGAAAAAAAGAACAGTCTGTTACCAGAACCTGTGGAGAGTCTTGTATTCTTACATCACAACTTACCTTTGCTAAATTTTTAATATTAATTGTTTAAAGTAAATTTTAATAAATGCAACTTTTTAATCCTCCTGTTTTCATTATATTTCCCAAATTATTATATTACTTTAGTTAAACCGAGTATACTCGGCATTTGAACTGAGTTATTTGGCCTAGTATGAGTAGTAAAAAAACGCCGAGTACAGAGTGTTAACCAAGTACTCGGTCGTTTTTACCATTTTCATCTTGTATGGCATGTCTTCTTTTATTATCAAATTTACATTTGTTTGACATCTTGGAGTTATAGTTGGCTAGATGCTTGACTGTGAAACTGGCATCGTGGGTTCGATTCCCGCCAATTTCGAAAGATTTTTTCAATTGGTCTGGATGTTTGTGATATGTTTTTCACATTAACCTTCCCTATCATAAGTATCTCACCCACAGACTAGCCCATAAAGGCTTTGTGGGTTAGTTCTACTAAAAATTTAAAATGAAATTGTAAAAAAATGGAAAAATCATTTTTTTATCATTGTACAAATTCACGTAACTCAAAATCTCTTACGTAGAGGGCATACTGAATTTGGATAGTAAACAAAAATAATAATTGCCCATTCCTAATTGCTCACACTTGACAGATTTTCATTATCGAAAATGGATTTTTACTAAATTTGGGTTTTGACGATAAAATTGCAATTTATGTTTATTTTGCAGCTACTCTACAATGTTTCTTTATAACTACCGCATGGAATACAGTCTCCTTTCTTACTTGGAATATCCTATTATCCTTGTTCAAGAATGGGTCCTTATATTCCTGGTCCTGTTGTACAAGAACCTTTTGGGAGATGTAAAAATACTCTCTTGCATCGTGGGATACTTCCTTTTGGTGTTGGGATTCAGCTTCAAAATATTGCCAGTTTCTTATCTTTCGCTTATAATCGTAAGTATTTGGCCAGTAAATAATATCATGATCACTGAATCAGGTTATCACAAACAACACACCTCTTCCTAACTAAAACTATCTATGCCGTATTCCCAAGCATATTGTAATTTTTTCTTAAGTTTTATACTGTGAGGTCAAGGGATCTTGCATCCCTTATGTCACTGCAACCATATTAGTCTATTGTGACCTCCCTCTGTATCATAGCTCGCTTTCAAGACCTATGTGAGTCATGTAGCTCACCTCCTGTCTTGGTGGTAAGAGCTTCGCCTTTTCGGAGTCTATTAGTGGTCCTCTAAGGATGTGACTTTGTTTGCGAGCGAGTGTGTCACAGTTACAGAGAATGCGGGTTGATGTTTCAATATCCTCCATACAAAATTTGCAGAAAGGGGAGTCATGTAGTCCAATTTTTGACATGTGTTTCCTCAGTCTGCAGTGTCCTGTCAAGGTTCTGGTTGGGATCCTTTTTTACTCTTGTTAAGCTTTAGAGCTTCTGTGGTTCATATTGTAATATCTACAGAATTCATCTTTGATGAGATGTCAAAAAATAACATCTACATAAATAAAAATATAAATGTTAATTTGTTCAAAATCTCAAACCGATTGCTTTCAAATTTTGACAAAGTGTTGCGTTTTGCACATTTTATACACACATTTGACAGGTATGTATACCCGGGACAGAAAAAAATTACAAAAAGGACTTTACCACATTTTCTGAACATCAGTCACGATTTATTAAACATTGTACAAATAATATTATTATTTACATCACTTTTGTCATAAAAGGTTAATTTCTTAACTGATATATGCTAACTAACTAACTAACCATCATACCGCTTACCGCAGGGGTAGGCAGAGAGAATAGAAAGCCACACCACTCTGTCTTTGCAAACATTCTTCGCCTCTTCCACGTTCATGCATCTCCTCATACATACCCGCCTATTATTTTGACTCCTAACCTGACCACTTCAAGTACTTGATATACCTGATCATTCCAAGTTTTTTTCGGTCTTCCTCTGCCCCTTTTTCCAACTACATTCGCCTCATAAATTTGTTTTACCATTCTTTGCTCACTCATTCGTTCTGCATGTCCATACCATCTCAAGGCACCTTTCTTAATTTTATTGATTATTTCACCATTCGAATACATTTTGCTGCACATTCGTCTTAGAGATCGTGTTTCGATTGCGTTCGGTCTACTTTCATCCTTCTTTCGCCAACTCCATGCTTCACTTCAATATATTAGGGATAGGTTTTTATTTGCAATAACTGATTTCTGTGCATCATTCCCTCTGTTCCCGGCGTTCTCTCTCCTTTTTGTATCTTTATCAATATTTCCATCCCTAGAAAACATACTTCCCAAGTACACAAAATCAATGACCTGTTCCATAATTTCCCCATTTACCAAAATTTCACACCCAGATCTACATTCATCTCTTTCAAAAACCATAATTTTTTATTTGCCTTGTTGCAAGTGCTCTGCGAAATTATGAAAACCAAAATTTTATGTTGACTCATTTACTGTGCGATTTAAGTTGCAAATATAATGGCTAGATGGCAGCGCCCTCGCAAAGTGAAGTTTTGTGCGCTCACCTCACAAAACTTCACTTTGGTCAAGATATCTTTGACTCTATATCATCAAACTTAGAACAATTGAAAATATCATGGGAGCTATGTGTAGGAATTTGTAAAGACAGTGCTCCATCAACGGTAGGTTCATTGAAAGGATTTGCGACCTTTGTTTTGTGAACCTTGCCTTAGCATTGTGGATGAAGAAATGAGATTAGCTATACCGCTCACTCCTTTCAACAACGTCAAAAATTGTTAATTTTCAGTTGTGCATGTTTTCAGAATGCCCAAAAATTGTACTATATCCCAGCAAAAGCGGCATATTTTTGTCTTATTATTTACCCGCTACAGGGCAGAAAGTTTTTGCATTTTGAAGAAAAGGTATTGTTTTATAATTTTTTTTAATTTACTAAATATTTTTCAAATGAAGAAAAAACATTTAAGCCTTTCCTAAAAAGATCTGTTGCATAGTAAAAAGTTCAATAAGTAGCTTGATATTTATTTTCAATACATTTGATTATATTTTGAAATTTTTTTAATTTGATTATATTTTGAAAAATCAAAATTTTTTGATATTTGACGTTGTTGAAACGAGTGAGCGATATATCAAATATCAAACCTAATATCGCCTAATTCATAAAAGTGGCAAGCCCAGGTGTCGCATTAAATAATTTTCACAGCAAAAAGAGCTTCTTAATTGGAGTGTTTATGTTTTTATGTATTTTTTTAATTTATATAATTTTTAACTTGTCTGTAATAAAATAATCAGGTTTATTTTTAATAAAAACTATCATTGTTTGTTTTTTTGGATCCTTAGTTTTGCTGTACCGCATATTTTCCTTATGATCAAAAGTGCTCCCTGACTTTGAGAGTACCACTGCTCTAAAAGTTTGATATTAATATTTAATATATAAGTTAAAATGGAATTCTACAAATTAAACGCCAAATGTATGGATATTATTTGTATTGTAGGTACTGCGACTGTATTCCATTTGTATGGCTTAATACGTTTATATACATGGCTTTCTGTGAGCATAGAGCTCAGTGCCTTTGCATCTCTCTCAACCAATTAATTGAGAGTTATTTAATTAACCAGTTAATTGCTCTCTTTCATAATTCTTTATGGCGAAAAGAAAAACAAATGCCGTGAAATTTAATCATGAATATGTTAAAAAGTTGTGATTTCGAGATTTCTGAAATTTATATGCCGCAAGTATGTATTTATCATCAAATTTTTTATTCCAACTACTAATGCAAAATTTAGCTTTTCGCTCCTAAATGTCGAATGTTTCTTATTTTTAATAATAAAAATCTAATCCAAGCAGTAACATCTTTGTTTTGGCATGGCAAAAATTAGGCGCAATCAATGCATTGCATATGAAAGAAATCATTAATAACTTAAAAAAATTAATACAATATGGATGTTCAATATTGGCCATAATGGTGAACATTACATAAATGTATAAAGTTATCACTTAAGCTCGCTAAATGCCAGGTCGTAACCCCTAGGACGCTCAGACTTCCATCTTCTTTCATATATTAATGATGAAACCAGGGAGAGTAATATTAAATAAATATTAAAATAATAAAAATACTAATTTTTTTCACCCCCCCTCGAAATCGATCCCTGTACGTGATAACTAAATGTGCAAACCATTACACTATGGAGGTGGACTAAAACTTGTATAGGGTCCGCCATCTAAAGTTTTTTTTTTCAACTAGTGCTTATTTCGTGAATGGTAACACTTAGCTCATGTCTGATTTGACAGATAATTAGTTTTATCCTTCCGCTGAGCGAATATGGTTGTGTATACGCTTGAACAACGCTGGGAAATATTGCGACATTCGACTTACAGAAGATGCCGATTTTGCCAAAAAAATCATCTTTTCGGATGAAGCTCATTTTGATCTTGGCGGGTATGTAAACAAGCAAAATTGTCGTATTTGGGGCACAGAAAACCCGCACGCATACATTGAAAAGCCGGTACACCCAAAACGAGTCACTGTTTGGTGCGGATTTTGGTCCAGAGGCATAATTGGGCCATTTTTCTTTGAAAATGAGCAAGGAGTGGCCGTTAGTCAATGGCGATCGTTATCGGGCCATGTTGAACGGATTTTTGTTCACAAAAATTGAAGAGGAGGATATTGGCAACATTTGGTTTCAACAGGACGGCGCTACGTGCCACACAGCCGAAGCTACACTCGATGTTTTGCGCCCCATTTTCAAAAAAAAAATGTTATTTGGCGGACCCTTTATTAACACCATGCATTTTTACTCTGTCCTTTGTGTAATTTATAAAAAAGAAGCATTCTTTCAAAATTGTATCCTTGGAAGGCGTGGATAGAATTATTTAGCATACACTGTGTACTATTTTTTGAATTTGCATCTTTTTTACAACTCTTTTGTTTGTTAATGTGGTGTAATTTTTTTATTTCTTTCAACTTTGTTGCCCCCTTTTGACATAAATCACTTTATGCGCTCCATAATAACGTAATAAAATGATTTATGGCAATATTTTGATATTTTCTATATGATTTCAGCCATTCTGTACTCCCATTAGTGCAAGCAGTAAGCTAGTCTTCCTATATGAGATAGTAAAGACTCAAAATTCGCAAGCAGTGTCACTTTTGACATGGTTCATTTCAGCTTTCACCAATGCAAGTGAGTTAACGTTTTTTTTTAAACCATTTAAACCTTTTATTTAAAACCAATTTCCCAACTATATTTCTTATCCATAAATTCTTTTTTCAGCTCGGATTTTCACCATCTCTTTAGATTCTGGTGACTTTAACCTGTTGATGAACTTTGGGATGTCAACATTTCTCAGCTCTTGTATTCTGACTTCTGCTTGGTTCTTCAAAGTTAATACAAAACTGGAATGATGGTTCCAGATTTTGTTTTAATGAGACGTCGGACAGTATGCATGTATTAATTTTTAATTATTTAGAAAACCGGTGTTTATTTTTCATAATTATTATTTCCACCACCTTTCAATTTGTAATTTATCATTTATTCTATAATTAGAAGATTGTTTTTTTAATTTGATTAAAAAAACACATTTTTTTTGTAAGAAATTAATATAAAAGTGTAAAAAAACTTTTTTTTTTCTACAATTTTGTGTTTTTAAGAAATGTAGATTAAAAAGTCGTAATGCATATTAATTATTTTTTTCATAAAAAGAACAACAAATGATATTCAATGTGATTTCAATTGGCATAAAAGGTATATTTAAAAGTGGACTGGGATGAGAGGTGTGAAGGAGCTGTTTCGTGCTGCCCAGGACAGACAACGTTCCTCCCAAGTGATCCGTCAACATCAGGGGGACCCAGTAGGACACATGAAAAAAATTAAAGGTACTTCCACCGTCCCGTACAACATAAATCCCTGCAAGCCATGGTAAAATAATACAATTGTGAAGGTCCTCACCAAAACGTTACATTTCCATTATAAATGATTTTAGGTAATCAGGAATTGTAGCTTGTAAAATTGGTACGTTTTGTAATGATTTCATATTGAATTTATTATTAGATTAAAACCAATATTTTTAGCTTTTCCACTTTTTTATTTGACCAGCGACCGGGTTTCGTCGTTACCGACATCATCAGACTGGTGATGTCGATGATGTCGGTAACGATAAAAAAAAATAAATAAAAATAAAAATAATTGACCAGTCTGATGATGTCGGTAACGACGAAACCCGGTCGCTGGTCAAATAAAAAAGTGGAAAAGCTAAAAATATTGGTTTTAATCTAATAATAAATTAAAAATGCAATTCCATCACGAAGTGTCAGTGGATAATATGATTTCATATTGGTTTAGCGCAGGATTGGTCACGTTTTATCGCAACTTTAATTAATATTTCAATAGAATAGAGTAAACAGAACAGATTTGCATTTAAAACATTTTTTTATGCAATATTGGAAAAGTAACTTTTTGGTTAGGACCTCCACAGTTGTAATTAATTATATTATATACATTTACACTGAGAAGAGTTGTACTCATGTATACTCATTTATTTGAGCTCAACACGTTTCATTGCTACCTTTTATTTATAATCTCCACCCATTGTATTATAAACCAACATAGTATTAATTATTATATAATATAATGTATTTAAGTCTTGATGCCGTAAGATTAAGCATTTTATCAAAGAAATATAACCAAAGAGAAGCTATTTTAAAATATTAATAGACACTTAAAAATACTTAAGAGGCTAAATATCCAAAGTAATTTTTATAAATTTAAAAATAAAAGATATCCCAAAAAGTGAAGAAGTTATTTGGGTGTGAATATGGAAGTCTACATAGTGACAGGACTTAAAACCTGTCATCGGCTTGCTTATGTAAGTGTCATTTAATTCATCTACACACAAATTGACAACCTTAACTTTAATTTCGGAGTTAAGTTGTCAATTTATTATAATGTTTACTTGATTCAATTGTACATTTCCATTTCCATTGTGTAACATGTAATAGGAACTAATTTATGACTTATTAAATACTAATTATCTTTCACAAACTATCCATGTACATATATATGTAGATATAAAACTTAGATGTTCAATCTTTCAAAAAGTTAATGGTTCATCAAACTATCATTAAGTAAACCAAAGAAAAAACTATATTATATGTTTAAAATTCTCCTTTCCCAAGTAAATATGAGAGTTATTTATTGAGAACTTGTTGCACTCTTCTAATTGTATAGTTGTGATAAATATTACTTATTTGGTAATATATCACATTTGCCACTTTGTAACTAAGCCAGTTGAATGTCCTAATTAATTAAGCCTTCACTTTATATATAGCATTCATACAACCTAATTTGATTTCTTAACAAGTCACTCTTTATATATATATCACTCAATAGATGTTAAATACATATCAATGTATTACATATGTATTGCGTTCATTTTGACTAGCACTTAAGAACACCATTATAATTTAGGCTGCTCCCACAAAGCCCTTAATTTTTTTTACATTGAGTGTTAAAATGGCGACACACCTTAGAACACTGCAAGAACCTTAGATTCAATTCTCTCACAACTTTAAAACTATTAGTTTTCAGCTTGACACCTTAACAACCAGTCTCGCGTATGCGTGGAAATTTGAGCTGACCGCTAAAAACTGGTCCCGCATTATCGCGGGTTTATAAGTAGTCTAACTCAATAACACCTATTGAGTAAATCAAGACATTTGTCCATTGGAAAATAAATTCACGCTACTTAAAAAGGCTCACGTCACAGCTACGAGTTGATTTCATGAATATTTGTATCTCATTTCTAAAATTTTATGACTGAAATTTTACCTGGATTCGTCCCTTTTCAAATCTTGTCTTTAGTGTCTGTGATATTTTTTACAGCCGAAATTTTTCGGATATTTTTTCAGAAGATCCTAGTGATATTGAAAGAAGTGACAGTGAAGTCGATAGTGATTCCGATAATGGTTCTGAAATAATTGGAGAACCTATAAGAGGTCCTCGGGTTATGCGAATAGTTTTGTGTGATTCTGACGGGGATGTTGATGATATGGACTGATCAGACACTGCCACGAAACAATCAAAGCTTTTGTGGATTCCTTGAGTTCCACAAAATTCCAGAAAACTCTGAAAATGTAGATGGTTTTGCCTCTATGTTTATTTCAGATGCATTTTTGGAGAAAATTGCCGATGCGTGCGGTTATAGGCGTATATCTCATACATTTGCATGTGGTCGTTAAGGTGTTAAGATTGTCTCTATCGTGAACTACTTTTATCTCGCTTAGCATCCAGTCATTTTTATATTTATATACACCAATTTTGTATTGTATAAGAAGCAAGATGTATTTGATAAATAGTGACATAATATACAATAAGTATAAATATCTAATTTGCGCTAATGGTACCTGTCAATCTAGTGCTAATGTTTAACTTCTACAATAATACTTGTGTTGCCAGCATATAACTATAAGATCAAATAATATTGTTCTAAATTGCTAAAGTAGATTAGATTATTGCAAGCTGATTTATATGTCATTGATGTCTGTTAAGATACTAAAATCGGTGTTTGTAATGTTTTAGACATGTCATCATTCTTCTTAAATGGTGTATATTTAAGGGAGTAAATGTTATCTCTACTGGTTTTTTGCTTTTGCGCACTAATTAGCATTTGACTGGGATATTGATACAAGAGAGAATTGGATGACAATGCTGGCTCTAATGGAAGTAATCCGAAAATCAATTCAATTTAAACTAATTCAGTCAACCCAAACCAACCATAAATCTCTGAAACAAAAATTAACCTGGAAAAATAGCATTGTCAAATTAATTTACAAACTCTCATTTTACATGTATAGTATATTAACCAAATAGAGTAGTTAAATTATTGACTTAGAAATACTTATTTTAAATATTCCTCTTTAAGGGTAGGACATGGAGTAATGATCCGTTTTTTTTTTTTAATGGATCTTTTACTGTGTATGTAATAAGAATACAAACATATTTCAGTTTCAAATATTAATTGATTATTTAGATTAATTACTTGCTATACACATTTTGCTCACTCCTTTCAAGAACGTCACAAATCAAAAAACTTGATTTTTCAGGATATCGTTTTTAAAGTTTAAAAATAAAATACAAATTATTAAAAATAAATATCAAGCCACTTATTAAACTTTTTACTGTGTAACAGATCTTTTTAGATAAAACCTGAAGGTTTTTTCTCAATTAATTTTTTTTTAGTATATTTAAAAAAATAGTTAAACAATACCTTTTGTTCAAAATGCCAAAACAACACTTTCTGCAATGTACAGGGTAAATATTAAGTTAAAAATATGCCTCTTTTGCTGGGATATAGTACATTTTCAGAGCATTCCGAAAACATGCACAACTGAAAATTGACGATTTTTTATTTATGACGTTTTTGAAAGGAGTGAGCAATTTAATGTAGGTATTATATACATTGGTTTTGATGAACACATAAATTTTAACAAAAATAATCAGAAAATTTCATCCCGCAAACATCTGTCATTAAACATGTTATTATTCCGTTCAAAAATAGTTACAGTATTGTGACTGAGTATATTTTTGTCAATGTTTTTAGGAGTATTATTATATTTAAAAACATAATAACTTATTTCATGTTAAAAATTCAACAAAAATATTGTGTATTGTTAATTCAATTGTCTTCATAAAGATGAGATAATTTCTCCAAATTTGTGTTTGTTCTAATAGTCAACGTGCATATAAATATGGAAGCATGATATAAATATTCTTAAAAAAAATTGTTCAATATATTCATGTATTTATAGAAAGAAATATGTATGCGTGTTATTTACTGTATTAATGTGTTAATAAAGATATACAAAAAATACATATATTTTTATTTTATTTTGTTTAAAAAAGAGAAAGATTTGTGTTTTTATTATTTACACAAATATTTCTGTGAGCCTAAGCGTCTCATTATCAGAAATAGGTATCAAATTGTAGTAGAGTGGGTTCGAACCGAGAAATTCTGACTTAAGAGTCCGCCACACTAACCACGGGACCAAACCCGACACAACTTGATTTCTGGTCTCCATTATTCACTTTAAATAGTACAAGAGGGTATTCAGTTGACAAAAATTGATGAGGGAATGGGACACAAGGATCTATCGTATTTGGTGGTGTCTTATTTGGGAAATGCGACAAAACGAAAAAGACAAATAATTGAGCCATGTGATGGACCTTCATTGATGGATATAAACTAAATATGCTATTAATCCTTGTACACAATAGGCAAGGAAAATATTCTAAGGCAACTAACAAATATATATATATATATATATATATATATATATATATATATATATATATATATATATATATATATATATATATATATATATATATATATATATATATATATATATATATATATATATATATATATATATATATATATATATATATATATATATATATATAAAACAAAAAAAACAGATATATATGTATATACTCTAATGATACATCTTCATACCCTTATCCGCACCCAATGGTGCATAGGGCACTGCATCACATTAACGCAGTGTTATCTTGATCGTTAACTCATGAAGGAAAGGTGATCAGCCCTCCGCTTTAGATACCAGTCCAGGGTAATATTGAATAAATATTTGTGTTAAAAAAATCACTTATATTTATTTGACCCCCCTGGGAATCGAACCCGGGACTTTCAGGACGGTAGCCGAGCGTGCTGACCGTAACACTACGGAGGCGGACAATAATAATACAAATATAATAAAATCTAGTATGTATAATAAAATATACCCTAAAACTGCAGAAGGAATAAAAAAATCATATTTTGTTCATCCCATATTCCTGCCACAATGTTTAAATGTTATAGCTGCTGTGCTTTCTGGAAATTTAATAAAAATATTATTTCCAAAAAATAATAATATTTTTAATAAATTTAAGAGAGAGATAGAGCATAGAGTTGGAAAAAGAAAGATAAATTAGTCGAAAAACTACTCGTATCTTTCTTGCCCGGGAGTCGTCTACCATAGGGTTGGCCGTACAGTGCGATGTGGGAGAGTCTGGGATGGTTCCATTCTCCTCACATGCGCATACCATTGTCTCCTTCGTTGCCTTCCCACCTAACGACATCTTCGATTTCCCTGATCCTGGCGTTTCTCGTTCTATCTCGAAGACTCTTGCCCGATATGCTTCTTAGTCTTCATTTCTGACTTTCTAAGCGTGACCCACCAAAAGATGGGTCGATATCTGGATAGACCCACCACAGATGGGTTGATAGCTGGGAATTGACATCGCAGGAGGCTAATCCCTCTTAAAAACAGGCCACAAGGCCTACAAGATGAAGAAAAAGAAGAAGATCTTTCTTGCGTTGTACCCAGCCTCGGACTGAAATTACATTAAAAAGATGACGCATAAACTACGCAGTATAGATAACTAACCTCATTACTTTTCGGTAAAATACAAATATAAAAATTTGACTGATAAAACGGTATTGAGGACGTCCAGAGAAAACTCTTTAAAACCGGTTTTAAAATGCCAAACCGTTAGAAATAAATGTCTAAAAAGGGTAAAGTTATCCACACTACGTAATTGAAACGTTATCATTCGCACGGAATCGATGCCCTGGTCTGGGATTCCATACGGAATTTAACACGTTTACTAAGTACGTAATGGTAATAATTTGAATCTTTTATTAAGTGAGAAAATTCGTAAAAATCTAAAATGTTATTAGAATAAAACCAATATTTTTAGCTTTTCCACTTTATTTTCATTTGACCAGCGACCGGGTTTCGTCGTTACCGACATCATCAGACTGGTGGGAGGCCATACAAATTGTTATGTTATATATAAAACAAGGCAGGAGTTGATAACCATGATTTGATATAATTTTATTGAGAAATTAATTTAATTTGAGTGAATTTAAGTATTGTATGATATTAAAAATATTTTTATAAAGGTTTTTTTGTACTGAGAGCACGATTTTATATAAAGTTATAATAGATTAATTAAACTATAGATTAATTAAACTATTATAACTTTATATAAAATCGTGCTCTCAATACAAAAAAACCTTTATAAAAACTATTTTTCATATCATACTATACTTAAATTCACTCAAATTAAATTAATTTCTCAATAAAATTATATCAAATCATGGTTATCAACTCCTGCCTTGTTTTATATATAACATAACAATTTGTATAGCCTCCCACCAGTCTGATGATGTCGGTAACGACGAAACCCGGTCGCTGGTCAAATAAAAATAAAGTGGAAAAGCTAAAAATATTGGTTTTAATCTAATAATATATTAAAAATGCAATTCCATCACGAAGTGTCAGTGGATAATATAAATCTCGTAAAAATCTGTAATTTAACACTTACCGACAATACGGACTCTTAAACCGGCTGTCGATCCGATTGTTAGACAGGTAAAGACATTGAATAGAGTTTATATAATCTACACTGCATAGTTAAAAATTTGATAGACATAGAAAGGAGAGTGAATGCTGGGAACAGAGTGAATGGTGCACTAAAATCAGTTTTAGCAAATAAAAATCTATCAGCGGAAGCTAAACTGGCAGTACACAATGGAGTTCTGGTTCCAGCCCTTATGTATGGAAGCGAAGCATGGAGTTGGCAAAAGAAGGATGAAAGCAGACTGAATGCAGTCGAAATGCGATCCCTCAGACGAATGCGTGGCAAAACGATGTTTGATAGATGTTCGAATGATGATTTAAGGAAAGAATGTAAGGCTGAGATAAGCTTTATCGATAAAATTAAGAAAGGTGTGTTGAGATGGTTTGGACATGTGGAGCGTATGAGTGAAGAAAGAACGGTTAAACAAATTTATGAGGCGAATGTAGTTGGAAAAAGAAGCAGAGGACGACCGAGGAAAACTTGGCACAATCAGGTATGTCAAATACTTGAAAGCGGCCGGGTCAGGAGTCGTAATAATCGTCGGGTATGTATCAGGAGATGCATGAATGTAGAAGAGGCAAAGAATGTTTGCAAAGACAGAGTGGTGTGGCGTTCGATTCTCTCTGATGATGATGGCGTGATGGTTAGTAGTTAAAACGTTAGCTTTTATATGAAATCACAGCCTTGAGAGACACTCATTTAAAACATAATACTTAAAAATGTTATACTTACTACACACATGCATCGAATCAAGCATCCCATATTCTTAGAATCAGGGTTGTAAAAATATATTTAAATAATATTTTTAATGTTCGCCTCCACAGTGTAGCGGTTGTCGTGTTCGGCTACTGTGTAGAAGCCCCCGGGTTCAATTGCAGGGAGGTCAAAATAAAAGTAATTTTAGTAATAATCTTGGATAATTTATGTAACGCCATTTTCGTAAAATACTATTTCAAGGGCGCTTATACAGGTATGGATTATGATATGAATGTGAAAGTGATAAATAAATAAAAATATTAAAGAGAAACGTCATTCCCCGCCTTAAGACTCACAGAAATAATATGAAATTGTAATTTTTTTATTCAAGTATTTTTGGAAATAATTAAAACACAAGTATTTCTTTTTTAATTAATAAAAATAATAATAAATAATAATAATAAAAAAACAATAATAAATCAGAAATTTATTCCTTACAGTGCTCATCGTGTCCCAGCCTTTATAAGTATAGGAAAAGCATCTAGAAATTTTAACATCCGATGTAAAAAGCATACAAGATGTCTAAATAATACTAATTATTCTGAATTTGTCAATCACCTAATAGAAAATAATCACTCATTTGATAAAAATAAAGGTCTAAAGATATTACACACATGCAACAGTAAACTTAAATTAAATTACAAAATCAAAAATGAAGAAGAATATGAAAGTCTGGGCATATACGGGGCTGACGACCGTCATAGGCTGGTTTAAGTGATCACTTTACACACGTGTAACATTCACCAATTCCACCCATTATTGACAACCATACTACTCAAATTCTTGGAAGTTCTTGAAAATTCTTGAAAACAATTCCTGTAATTGGAGATAATCCAGATTTTTTAAACAAGTATTTGGACACACTCAAAATATTGTGAACTAATAAATTACTAATAAATACACAAGTACCTAAACGTTTTTTCTAAAAGTCCGTTATTAAATATGTTTCCAATCACTCAACATCCGTGATCCCTTTTGACTGTGACTGCTAATCAAAACAAAAAAATAAAGCCAGTTGAGATCTACCCAAGCTCCTTTGCGTACCTCCAAAATATTTTGAATTTTGTTAATTAGATGTTTGTTTGTTTAATGTTTAAAGTGTTTTAATATTAATCAGTCTTGATAAAGAAGCGGTTAGCTTCGAAACCGGTAGACATTAAAATTAAGTTATAACAAAACATTTACGGTGATTTTAAAAGAAAGTTAAATTTTAACTAACTAACTAACTAACCATCACGCCGCTTCCCCATAGGGGTAGGCAGAGAGAATCGAACGCCACACCACTCTGTCTTTGAAAACGTTATTCGCCTCTTCTACATTAATGCATCTCCTCATACATACCCGACGATTATTACTACTCCTGACCCGGCCACTTTCAAGTATTTGACATACCTGATTGTGCCAGGTTTTCCTCGGTCTTCCTCTGCTTCTTTTTCCAACTATTGTACATTCGCCTCATAAATTTGTTTAACCGTTCTTTCCTCACTTATACGTTCCACATGTCCAAACCATAAAAAAATTAAAGTTAAATTTTAGTTATAAAAAAATAAGATTTGTGGCATCCTTGCTGTCGGGTGGTGCAAATGACAACACATGGCACACACTCGGGCGGCTCGGAAGGCGCCGCGAGCGGATCTCCCGGCTCAGTGCCGAGCTATCGCGCGAGGCGCTAACATGTCAGGCGGCGCGCCCGCAATGTTACTGCTGATGCTGCTTCTGGGGGCGCGGGTGGGCGCGGAGATCCTCACGCCGCCCTACTTCAACCTGGCCGAGGGCAGGAAGATCACGGCCACGGCCACGTGCGGGGACGAGGAGCCCGAGCTCTACTGCAAACTCGTGGGAGCCAACGCGGAAAACGACGAGAACATCAACGTCATCCAGGGACAGGTATACTTTGCATTACACCCTTTTGACGTACAACCACTTTTCTCCCCCACCAGACTATATATATATATATATATATATATATATATATATATATATATATATATATATATATATATATATATATATATATATATATATATATATATATATATATATCTATATATATAGTCCTCTGTCCTCTACTGGATAT
This sequence comes from Brachycentrus maculatus, assembly GCF_059751285.1. NCBI lineage: Eukaryota > Metazoa > Arthropoda > Insecta > Trichoptera > Brachycentridae > Brachycentrus > Brachycentrus maculatus. The sequence continues at coordinate 554,257 of NW_028281264.1, read as the reverse complement.
AGGCTTCTTCCATATCGTAGTCGTACAGGAGAAAGTGACCAACTGACAAAACGTAAAATGTTCAGGAGGGCCATTTAAGTCACTTTTGCTTGGCAAGAAAATAAACATCAATGCAGTTAGTCATTTTTAACAAATCAATACATTATACTTGCAAGTTTAAAATCCTTTGGGAATTTTTTTCAGGGCTATATTAAGCTAGTAGATATCAAATAGTCAATGATCACGTTTTTGTAAAAAATGCACTTGGTGACTTCTCCTGTATGACTACGATATCTTTCCATTTCTTTCGGTAGGTTGCTGCTTGCAATCAGTTTCTACCCCTCACGGCGACTATTTCGGTGGACCATCTCTTATGGGGTGTTCCGACGCCTCTTTAGTTCCGACCATTTATATATTTGAATACCTATAGTCTGATGAGAATATTCACGAGATACCTAATTTTCTAAAATGATCAGAACCGTATATAGGTATGCTTTAGCTCAAAAACCAACTAATTACATGAATTACATTACTTTTCCATGAAAGCAATTCGAATTTTATAAAATCTCAAATTCTATGCATTGTTCCCGAGATAAATCCAGCAAGAGCGACTGAATCGTCGGCATCCAATTTCATATACAAACACCAACTGCTAATAGCTAACAGCGCTGAAAAATAGTAATTACAGCCTTGATAATTAAAGAAATTCAAGCAATTTACCATAAGAGTTTAAACTACAAAAAAGCGTCAAGTTATCGTGTTCATTATTAAATCATTTCACTAATGATACTTTTTAAACGTGTTTCTTGCAATATCGAAAAATCTGGAAGATTTGAGAATATGTAAAAAAGGCGCTTCCTTACAACCACTACGTTTGTGCACTACGCCACGTAAGCACTAATTTGACATCTTTCGAGTGCCCTACGCACCAATGAGTGTGAATAAGGGACCAAAAAAACGGATGTAAGTAGACTGAATGCAGTCGAAATGTGTTCTCTCAGACGAATGTTCGGTAAAACGTCGTTTGATAGATGTTCCAATGGTGATATAAAGAAAGAATGGAAGTCTGAGATAAGCTTATCCAGAATGAGTGAAGATAGGATAGTTAAACCAGTTTATGAAGCGAATGTGGTTGGTAATAGAAACAGGGGATGACCAAGGAAAACTTGGCATGGTCAAGTATTTCGAATCCTTGTCAGGAGGAGAAGAATAATCGGCGTGCATGAATGAGAAGATGTATGAATGAAGAAAAAGGTGAAGTTCGTGTGCAAAAATAGATTGGTGTGGCGTTCTATTCTCTGCCTACTTGTGCGGGGAAGCGGTGTGATGATTAGTTAGTTTTAGTTTTTTTAGACCAATAACCATTTTTAAATAATTGACTTAATCATGCATGTATTGTATTTTTTAATGTTTTATGCTATTTTTATATTTTTGCGAATCATCTTTGTTTACATGTATCTGTATTATATATACATCAGTATGGAGTTACCTCAATTACTCGTTCGATTTCCCATAGCTTGCGTAATCTGCTTATAAGAGTATCCAATCCCGACATCCTTAACGTTGCTGCTTCCCCTCCATTTTCTTTTCCATACAGCAATAATGTCCTTCACCCTGAGTTCCATCACTTACGTCATATGTATCCCATCAAGCATATCCCACTCATACATAGACCAAAGAATTTGGAGTGCGCGACATACACTTTGCATTACATATTTAATTAATGATCAAGATCTGATGCGGTGTGTGTGAATATTATGTTTATTTAATAATTATTAATATCGTAGTCGTACAGGAGAAAGTGACCAACTGACAAAACGTAAAATGTTCAGGAGGGCCATTTAAGTCACCTTTGCTTGGCAAGAAAATAAACATCAATGCAGTTAGTCATGTTTAATAAGTCAATATATTAAACTTCCAAGTTTAAAATCCTTTGGGATTTTTTCAGAGCAATATTAAGCTAGTAAGATATCAAATAGTCAATGATCACGTTTTTGTAAAAAATGCACTTGGTCACTTTCTCCTGTATGACTACGATATGTAATATTTTATATATTTTTTTCTAACTAACTAACCTACCTAACGCTTCCCCGCAAGGGTAGGGAGAGAGAATAGAATGCCACACCAAAATATATTTGCAAACAATCTTCGCCTCTTCCACATTCGTGCATCTCCTCATTATTCCGACTCCCGACCTGACCACGCCCAAGTATTTGAAATACTTGATCATGTTTGAAGTTTTCCTCTGCTTCTATTACCAACCACTTACTTACTTATAACCCTTATCCGCACCCAATGGTGCATAGGGCACAGCGTCGAATTGACGCAGTGTTATCTTGATCATTACTTGCATGAAGGCAAGGTGATCACTCTTGCGCTTCAGGAACCAGTCCAGGGTAATATTACAGTGTAAAATCACTAATATTTATTTTCACCCCCCCAGGGAATCGAACCCGGGACCTCCAGCACGGTAGCTAATTACCAACCACACCGACTCATAAATTTGTGTTACTAATATTTCTTCATTCATTCGATTCACATGCCCAAACCGTCTCAACACACCTTTCTTTTCGCCTCTTCCACATTCATGCATCTCCTCATTATTCCGACTCCCGACCTGACCACTCCCAAGTGTTTGAAATACTCGATCATGCCAAGTTTTCCTCTGCTTCTATTCCAACCACACCGCCTCATAAATTTGTTTCACTATTATTACTTCATTCATTCAATTCACATACCCAAACACACCTTTCTTAATTTAATCGATAATGCTTATCTCAGCCTTGTTCAAATTATTCCTATGTATTTTTTCATAACGGCTTCATTCATCCATGTACGCCATGTTACACATGTTTGATAAAATGGGTTTAATTTTTTTACTCCATAAAAATACTTGAAGTTTATTCATTCAATATTTATCTTTTTATAATATTTGTTCTGAGGGTACAAAGCGGTAGTTTAAACATGACAACTCGCGGTTTTGCTTAACGTTATATATTTGCTTAATATATGGTCGTTAATATACAGTCGAAACGCGATCTCTCAGAAGAATGTGCGACAAAACGATGTATGATAGATGTGCGAATAGTGAAATAAGGAAGGAATGCAAAGCTGAGATAAGCATTATCGATAAAATTAAGAAAGGTGTGTTGAGATGGTTTGGACATGTAGAACGAATGAGTGAGGAAAGAACGGTAAAACAAATTTATGAGGCGAATGTAAGTGGAAAAAAGAGCAGAGGAAGTTCGAGGAAAACATGGCACGATCAGGTATGCCAAATACTTGAAAGTGGTCAGGTTAGGAGTCGTAACAATCGGCGGGTATGTATGAGAAGATGCATGAACGTGGAAGAGGCGAAGAATGTTTGCGAAGACAGAGTGGTGTGGCGTTCTATTCTCTCTGCCTACCCCTGCGGGGAAGCGGCGTGATGGTTACTTAGTTAGTTAGTTATATGTGGTCGTTTAATGGTTAAAGATTAAGCATTTCCACAACATTTCACAACATAAGTACACAGAGTTTATTCTCAACCCCTTCGGGAAAGCTTAACCAGTGCAGTTGATAATATAGAAATTCCATATAGTTAAAATGAATATAGTATTTAGAAATGCCAAAAATCGGGTAAAGTGATATTGCCAGCTCTCAACCAGCTCACTAAATTTGGCGAGGGTGCCTTTGCTGTTGCAGCCCGATGGCATGGAACAAACTTTCACCAGCATTAAAAAATATATATTTCAAATATTTTTGTTTCCACTCAAATATATCGTGCCATATATTAAAAATTGCGATATATTAAGTCAATTATTTAAAAATCGATTATATGTTTGAATAATTATAATTTATTATATTTTATGAGTATTTTAATTTTTATAACGCTTGCGAACATCTGGTTTATGCGGTGGTACCGCATAAACCAGAATGTTGGTACATACAGTCCAAATATCGTGAATAGGAGATAATACTGTAAGGTTAAAACCTTGTCACAAATGTATGAATATAGCCTTTGAACTCTCCCGGTGATAAAAACTCAGATTGTGCTGTAAGTAGAATTCGTTTCAAACGAATAAGATGATTTTTTCATTACTGTAGAACGGGGCTACTTGAACATTGATGTGTTACATTATTGTTGACTAAATACAGATCTATTTTTTTTGTACTGGGCTCAAGTAACATATCAAAGTTCAAGTAGCCCCGTTCTACGGTATTTGATTCGACAGTCACATTGTAGTAATATCTACTTATTTTTAGTACCACTATTTCTTAAAATCCATTTCAAAACGTGTTTCGATGCATTCAGCATGTGTATTAAACACTTTATAGTGTTTGATTATGATGCTGAATGTACCAAAACATGTGTCATAATAAATTTTGAGGAAAAAGTGATATCATATATCACCCAATTTTGAGTGATTTTCCAAAAAAAAGTTATATATGCGTCAAGTAAAATTTAATTGTAAGAAACAATATTTTTCACTCAGACATGAATTATTCGCCTTTTCTGTGTCCTTTATATTGAATACGATATATGTACCTACACACTAACAGTTCCTACTCACGATCTCGGTTTCACCAATATCACACATAAGGCAACAATGTCCGATCTTAATTTATCGAAAGCCGATGTTACATGGAATTGGAAAAATAGCGATCCCTTAGACGCATTTGTGTTAAATAGAGGTATGACAGAATTAAAACTAAGACATTTGAAAGGAATGCAAGGCTCAGTCAGAGATAATCAAAAAGTTTAGTAAATGTTCTTTGAGGTGGTTTGGACACACGGGTCGAATGGATGAGGAGAGAATGGCTGAGAGATAAAACGAAGATGGTCAACCAAAACATAAAATCTGGTCATGTCAAAAGTCTGCGTTACCGGAGGGTATGTTTGACTAAATGTATGGATGTAAAGTAAGCTAGGAGTTTATGTCAGGACAGACGAGTGTGGCGTTCCATTCTCTCTGCGTACCCCAGCAGTGAAACAGCGTTATTGTGTTTTGATGAAATTTGTATATTTATTTTACATACTTACTTTGCTCCTGCCCTGTGAAAATAACTCCCATTCATGAAGTAGAAGCCGTGGAAGACCGAGAAAGACTCCATACGATCAAAAAGTGCTTGAATAACTTCGTAATAATCGGTGGGTTTTTATGAGGAAATCCACGAATGTGAAAAATGTTCAAGAACTATCTACCCTCTGATTGCAAACAGCTATACATATATTGTGGTATCAAACGTTTCGACAAATATTACTAGTTTGTTTTTGGTTGTTTGGAAGATATTGCTTTTTAGCAATAAGCCCGTCAATGTACTTATTTCTTATCTGTACATGAAGTTTAAATAAATAAATACAGAGGAAGACCGAAGAAAATTTGGCACAATCAGGTAGGTATGTAAAATACTTGAAAGCGGCCGGGTCAGGTGTCGTAATAATCGTCGGGTATGTATGAGGAGATGAATTAATGTAGAAAAGGCGAAGAATGTTTGCAAAGACAGAGTGATGTGGCGTTCGATTCTCTCTGCCTACCTACTGATGGTTAGTTAGTTAGTTATATGCGCCGATGTAATATGTACATGTATATACGTACCTACATTTGGTCTCAGCTTGAAATAACCGATACAACATTCTGGGAAAATTGGAAACGGTTGTCCTAACTCAAAGCTACAGTTCCCTAGACCAGAGATGGCGAACCTTTTTCGCAAGTGGGTCTTATTTGTTACTACTACTACCAACGAGCCGTTTCCCCGCAGGGGTAGGCAGAGAGGATGGAACGCCACACTCTTCTGTCCAGACATACACTTCTCCCTTCCTTCACATCCATACATCTAGTCGCACATGTTCTCCGATTACGAAGACTTTTGGCACCACCTGATTTAAGGTTATTTCGGCCCCCCTTGTTCTATTATCCTTATCCATTCGCTCCACATGTCCATACCACCTTAGAGAACTCTTCTTAAACTTTTCATTTATCCCTTACATTCTTTCTTAGGCCTCATTTTTATTTCTGTCATACATTGATATTCCACACATTCGTCTGAGGGAGCGTATTTCGACAGCGTTCACTTTGCTTTCATCCTTCTTTTGCCAGTTCTATGTTTCGCTTCCATACATGAGCGTCGGTACCAGCACTCCGTTGTGAACCGCCAGTTTGGGTTCCATGGATATTTTTATATTTTTTAATATTTATTGACATATCAACATAGATGAAGAACATGTGCTTAGTGTTTTTTTGTGGATTTAGATGCGAAACTTATAAAAAATGGCGTATTTTTATTTTTATCTTTTATATTTCATAAAATCTATCATATATAAAAATTCAGGTGGGTCAGAACACTTCCTATTCCTCGCCATAACACATCATTCTTCGATAATTTCTTCTCTGTCCAAGCGGCCAGACTATGGAATGAATTACCTCTCCTTGTAAAAAGCACTCTCTCTAATAACTTACCTTGACATTACCATCTATCATTAGAATCCTAACTGTCCATAAATCCTCAACCCTTAGTTAATCCCTCTACCTCCTTCCCTAAACTCCCTTTTTCCTTTGCCTTGCTTATTATACATTCCTTATATCATACATTTTACTTGCTTATTGTACATGAAGTTTAAATAAATAAATAATTTCTCACTCAGGTCCCTCGTTCGCCATCCCTGGTCTAAGCCGTACTCAAAGCCGAGCTTTAAGCTTTGTACTCGCGCTCCCAATGTGTGTTCTGAGTGCGCCATGTGTTCAACACATTAATTTAGGCAAAAAATTTTTTGTACATTATGTCCTCAACTAAAACGCTAGAGATCTCTGGTCAGAGCATACAGGATATTTAATATTAATAATATTTTTGGATAATATGTATATGTAGCGCCATTTTCGTACAACTCTAACGCAAGGGCGTCTTATTAATTAATGTATGTATGTATTTCATGTCAAATAAAATACATTTTTTTACATGTACAGAAGGCATCATTTTATTTGATTATTTGTTAGATTTACCATCGCATTCAATAACGATACAGTTTGAACATTTTAAAACTATTGTTGTTTCTAAACGTTTGAGATGGACTTAGTAACTTCAAAGAAACTGACAAACCTTTCCTTGGTATCTTCCACCAGTAGTTAGAAATATGTAGTGAAAGAGATCTTTAAAAAAAACTACAAACACATTTGTTTGCTAAATCATCTCCGCTATCTTCTTTTCTCCAATTCATTCAGAGAAGCGCCTTTGAGGTAATATTTTACGAAAATGGCGCTATATAAATAATCAAAATTTATTATTTTTATTATTCATGGCTTGTCCAATCTTTCAATATTTTCTTCTCCTGTTCATGTCATGGCTTTTTTAGTTTTTCCCGACGTTAACATGTAATATTAAATTTACTTTAGAATAATCATTTTGAATAATTTAAACAGCGCCATTTGTGTTAATACTACCTCAAGGGGGCTTAAAAAGATGTAAAGATGTAGCTACATTAGCATCTTGAATAAATATATTTCATAATTCGTTTCACATGCTGAAACCATCGGTCTTCTTTACATTCCCAATAAAGCTTATACTTGACATCGCCTTGCATTCTTCCGTATTTCACCGTTTTTCCGCACATAGTCCGATATATAACATTACGACTGCAGTTGGTCTGTTTTCGTCTCTTTTTTCGATGCCACGGTTTACTTCCGTACATAATATTACGTAAACAATACAAATATAATTTAATAATACCAAATTATTTAACTTTCAGGTGTGCGACTTCTGCGATCTGAACAGCCCAACGAAGCGACACCCTCCGGAGTTCGCTGCAGACGGGATGGAAACTTGGTGGCAGAGTCCTCCCCTGTCTAGGGGGATGAAATACAACGAAGTGAATCTGACGATAGACCTCGGACAGGTAAGGAATACTTAAAATCGTCCACATATTACTCCATCAGCTACGTATGTGAGTAAATAGAATCGACAAATTGCATCCAAACTTTTGTCGGTCTCCTTCTCTACCTCCCGTAGCACAGCCTAGTAGCGTAGTAGGCATATTATATTTTTAATATTTGCAGATATATTTCACAATAGGGTTAACTTTTCAAATAAATTTTATATACATTTACATATGTAATTTTGTCTCTTATTTTATTATATTTTTTCAAATATTTAACTTACCCATCCTAGCAACCTACATTTATTTTATTATTTATTGCTCCGGCATTAACTTTGTGGAATGACATGATTATTTTATTAAAATTAAACACTTGAATATACCACTTTATCGAGTTTTATTTTTATTTACGACTAGTTTCGAAAACGACAGTTGTTTTCATCTTCTGGTACAAATTAAAACTTAATTTTAATTTGTACCAGAAGATAAAAACAAGTGTCGTTTTCGAAACTAGTCGTAAATAAAAATAAAACTCGATAAAGTGGTATATTCAAGTGTTTAATTTTAATAAAACTACATTTATTTTATAAAAATCTACTTATCCTTTATCATTTTTTTTTCAAAAAACAGCTTTTTACCGAAATATTTTAAGACAAATCATCACATTTTGCGATGAGAAGTAAAAACTTTTAGAGATTAAATAAAAATCTTTCGTTTAAAAAAAAACAGAATGGTGAACCAAGATGTAACAAGCGTTTCAGATACAGGCTCGTAAAAGCATCATCTGAAACTCTGTATTATTTAATATGGGTCATGCTTGTTGGTAATATATTTAATTTTTATTAGACCTAGTTATTTTTAGCATTTTAATTTTTTTATATCTGTATGAAAGTTATAGAAATGCTTGGTTCCCAAATATTTCTAAGTTCTGTTTTTAAAGAATTGTTTGGGATTGTAATGTTATGTATCTCGAAGTTAAACTTTTCTTTAGATTTAATTACATTTCACCCTTTAATATGTGTGTATATATATGTATATATATATATATATATATATATATATATATATATATATATATATATATATATATATATATATATATACATATATATATATATATATATATATATATATATATATATATATATATATATATGTATATATATACCATATATATATACCATATATAAATATATCGCTATTTAAAAATAAACTTCCAGATAACAGTGGGCTATCGCTAGAAAACCGTTCGTGAAAACATCGACGCAAAGTATGATAAAATCAACAAAATGTTTACAAAAAATATAGCATCACATGTGCGTTTTAAATATGAATCCTTTTTACTGGTACCTAGTGTTAAGTATTGAATTTGCAATATTTCATTAGTAAAAAGGTTGCATAAATAATAAAGGTCAAAACGGAGAGATTAAACTTTTCAAACAAAAATTTTGGTTTTGTATAAGTAAGTATGTGACACTTGTTTTGAAAAAAAAAATTTTTACTCAACAACTTTTTCTTTCAAAACCATATAATTATTTTGAAAGAAAACATATCTTTTCAATGCAAAAACGGTGTTTAAAAAAATACGTAAAATGTTACCTGGATTTAGAGAAAATTATGTGGCGACTAACGAATGCTGGCCCTTAAATATAGATTGTAAAGATGTAACTAAAGGTCTTTGACTCCGACACAAGTTCTAAGTTCTGACAGTAGAATCTAGCCACCCTCGTATGTTTTCATGTCAAATACGAGGAATAGAAAATGTACCGAAATAGAACAACTCACTTCTGAATGTCGGAATCTGGAATGCATACATTACTTTATTCTGATCTGTGGACTCTGGAGAGTAAAAATGCATTTTTTACAAAAATATATAAATAATTCATATAAGGAAAATTTTCTACATAACCTACTGCGTGTAGAGCTACTGTACTATATTGATTATAAATTATATATATATATATATATATATATATATATATATATATATATATATATATATATATATATATATATATATATATATATATATATATATATATATATATATATAGATTAAGCATACGACGTTTTCCCACCAAATATTCTTAAATTTTATGTAAACTGGGAAGTTACATAAAAAGTAACGATATAATGTGAAAATAGAGAGTGATAAGTTATCGATCGTCATGTTTCAAGATTATCGAGTATGTTTACAGTAAAATTCAACACCATTAAAAAAAGTTTTACTCAATAAGTACCACTATTTCTTATAATCTATTTGACACGTGTTTCGATGTATTCCGCATCATTTTCAAACACCGTATAGATTTTAAGAAATAGTGGTATTTACTAAGCAAAACTTAAATTAAAAATGGATAGATTTTACCACAATGTGACTGCCGAATCAATTAATGAAAAAATGTTGGTTCACGTGTATTTTAGGAGGTCCGATTCCTCCTAGGAAACTCGCAAGCGAACGCGGATGTAAACTGTTCATCTCGATTTAAGTTTAGACTAGATTTTAACGATGCTTGTGTGACAGCATAAACTTAAATAGTGGAAATCAGTCAACGGTCCCATTTATTGGTCATAAGATCGTGAAATTTTCGAAAAATTTGGAAACATTTTTTTGTTGTTGCACTTCATGGTTTCGCTGGTTAACGAAACGTCACAACAACAGTTATTTTTATCATTGGTACAAAATATAGGTTTTTTTATTATTTTCATTTATCATTAGGCGAAAAATATTGCCTACGCTCTGAAAATGCTCTGAAAACACTCACGACTAAAATCAAGATTGCTTTTTTAACGGTTATTCGGTTAGTTAAAATCAATCATTACATAAAAATATACCTACTTATTGAGTAGTTAGATACAAGAAGTCGTGTCCACATAAATGTGGTATGCATATTTCGCTTAGCTAAAAGCCCATATTATTATTATACATAAAACCAGAGCTTTTTTTAAACAAAAAAGGTCCCGGAACCCACTTCGTGTGAAGCTTTTAACTTAAAAAAATATATTGTTCTTCATCTTTGATGAAATGTCAAAAAAATATATGAAAACACCTGTAATTGGAGATAATCCAGTTTTTTGTGAACAAGTATTTGGACACACTCAAAATGTTGTAAAAAATATATGTATTCAAATATCATTTAATTCATTACAATACCATATTTTATAATTTTGATGAATTATATAAATACTGAATGTAATAACCTAAGCGCAAACATTGGTTCGTCTAGTTGATTTAGTTTTTTTTTTTAATTAAATTAATCCGTGAAAAAATGCGCCGGAACGCCGTTCCACCGCGTTACATTAAAAAAGCGCTGCATAAAACACACAAAAAAAAACTATTCCCGAATCCTACTGTACCACACAGCTCTAATTACATTCTATGGCTGAAATAAAATACTTGAATATTGCGTTATCTTACTGTTATGACCCCTTTGTAATCTTTGTGACACCATTTTCGGCCATAAATCTTGAATCGAAAACAAGAATTAGGCTAGGAGTAATTTTGAAATAGCTTATTTTGAGGATTGATGGCTTACTTCATATTGACTTGTAGATTTTTATAATGTCATGTTAAAACTGACGTGACTGAATTCCATCCCTAGTTCAGCCCTACATTCCTTTCTTATATCTCCATTTTTAATTCTGAAAAACTGAATTCCGTCTACGGTTTATGCTACACTGCCTACTATCATGACTGCTTAGGCTTAAACCAGCCTATGACGGTCGTCAGCCCCGTAAATGACCAGACTTCCATATTCTTCTTCATCTTTGATGAGATGTCAAAAAATATATTTTTTTTATTTGAATAGTCTATTCCTGCTTATGAGTGGATTTAATAATTACGCTTTAAACGGTTTTATTGTAAATACTTATCCAAAAATCTGAGTTTTTTTCACATTCATTTTTTTCACATCTCAACATAGATAAAGAAAAATATGGATGCTAAATAAAAGCTTTCTCAATCCAACAAAGATGGCTGTTGAGAACTCATACGTACTGTCATGCGATTGATCATTTATCATCAGGAGTTACAAAAAAAAAATTCCAGTTGTCAATTATGGGTAGAATGATGGATGTTGAACGTGTATAAAGTGATCACTTAAACATCCTATGACAGGTTATAAGCCTTGTAAATACCCAGACTTCCATATTCTTCTTCTTCAATGTTGAGATGTTACTAAAATGTATGCTCAAAGTGACTTTCATTTCATTATTGTTTACTGGAAAAAAATTGGCAGAAATACTCGTTTAGGCAGATTGTCAAGTCAAGTCAAGCTTTGCAAAGGCTGGTAGTTAGAGGCACCGTTATAAAAGTAACAGATAGATGTTCATTGTTTACATTGCTCTGGCTGTCTATGTTATATCCCTTTTTGCGAGGACGCTCAGCTGTTAGGAGCCAATCAGTCGTCGCTTGTTTTCGGGGTCAGGAACGATGAGCCAAGGACTTTTAAGGAAGGATTCACAAAAAATACCAGCCAGGCTTGTTGTTAGGAGTCCTTAAATTTTAAAATAAGTCTGTCAGAGTGAATGGTTCGCAGCGGCAATACCATAGGAACGTGCTGTGTTTTTTTTATTTTAATTTTATCAGTTTTAATTAAGTATATCTGAATTTTTTTTTTTTATGAAATAACTCTACTTTTGAGTGAGCATTTTTTAATAATTTACAAATGATGGCGATGTCGACAAGTACTTTTAAAAATGTTTTATTAGAGATATGATAAATTATACGACGATCTACAATACCTGTACAAATCTCGTGCATTCGAAATCTTTTTCATCTTTTCGTTGTTGAAATTTTCGTTAAATGCAACGAATTCGGTTGCATTGGTTTAACTTTTTGGCTACTGAGCAACTGTTATAAGAGAAATCATAATTTTGGTTATGGCATGATACAGGGGGTGAGTGTATGTATCCATTTTGTATGGACTCGAAGGGAAATTTCTCAGGCGTCAATTCGTTAATCGATAATTGAACGACAATCGAGTCTGAAATTTCAAGGATGCGTCACGTTTATAAGGCACATTTCGTTACAAGATAGAGAGAACAATAAAAAGGGCTAAACATATAGACGCTACGGGAGTGTAGCAAAAGAAAGCGATGTATACACAACGATACAAAGCGATAGGATAAGATAGTGTCTCGCATACTCGTATTGTTAGGTATACTTCAGACGCTATATATTAACAGATGAGGTAGATACCACATGTTGTATAAGTAATATTTATAATTGTGTTTTGTGATTATTAAGGTTTTTTTGCATTCGCGTATTTTTTAAATTTTGTATTTTTTTGTTGAGATACTCTCTCTCTCTCTCTCTCTCTCTCTCTCTCGGTCTCTTACTCTCAATCTCTCTTATTCTTTTTTTTCGAGAAGTTTCACTTCTACCATATGTACGATGCTACACGCACCGTACATGTAAAAAAATACTTATAATATTTTTGCAATTATAGGTTTTTCCAGGATCATAGAATACGTCCATCGTATGTTTAATTAATTTATTTTCCATTGTTCACAAAGTTCGGCTGCAATATACAGTCATATCGTTATATCACATATGCATACTCAAACCGACGTCATATAGGTGTATGTGTATCTTTTGAAACGCCGAGCAATGTATGCAAACTAAATTGGTGCAGTTAAAAATTATCACTGTAACGTCAAACTTTATCTCAACGCAAACTTAAGCGGAATTTCAAACGGATGAGTAATGAGTTTTGTTACACTTGGAGATAATTTTATATTTTGTCGCAGGTTTAACAGAAGTTGTAATTTTTGAAGTGAAACTTCTTAGGCGGCGATAGTCAGTAATTGGACTAAAATTCAATTCAGAGTAAGTTTTAAGGACGCGTCGCGTTTATTAGGAACATTTCGTTACATGAGAGAGAATAAAAATATTACTTAGAGAGAGAAGGAGAAAGAGATCTATATATTCCGACGCCACAGGACTGGGCAAAAGAAAGCAACGTATACGCAATGATACAAAACGATATAATAAGTCGCGCATACGTGGGTTGTAGAAGTACACGTCAGACGCCATATATAAACAGGTGAGGTACCACGCGTTGTGTAAGTAAAATGTATCATTGTGTTTTGTGGTCATTTAAGTTTTTCTCTCTCGTTATCTAGAAAATATCGAATCACCAAAATATATCTCGTGTTTTAGTTATCGCAAACCATAAATATCAGAATAATTAAATGAATAATTAAACCACCACATAATGACAGTGTAAATATTGAATAAACACAGTATTTTTTATGTAAAAATTATGTTATTCATCACTAAATCTCTCTTATTCATAATTTTTTATTATTAAGAAGTCAATAAATACTACTCGGCCTATAAAATAGACATGGACATAAGTGAGGCCCTTATTTGGGTTTAATGCTAAAGGATGGGAAACCACAAAATTCGGCGAAATGTGGTCGTTCTCGGGAAGACCTATTAGATGGGATCAATCCGGGTCAGTCTGAATTCCTGGATAACGGCAGAAATATTTAATTGTGCAGTTTTTATCTCGATAGTAACTGGTTACAAATTATAAATATTTTTTCTAACATTAACGAACAAAACCACTATTAAAAAAAACATCTCACCAAACGACACAAAAAATATTGTCAGCTTCTAGATTACATACAGTTAACCCCCTTTTTTATTTGCGTAAATAGTATACATTTATTTAAAAGAACAATTATAAACTTCTTTTTTTTTGTAATTGTAGAGCCATCATTTTTTGTAATTGTAGAGCCCACCAAGCCAACTTGTGTGTCTTGTCAGCGGAGTACTTTTTAAATACGTTTTTTATTACATACACAAAAAAAATGAGAGAAAAAAATTGAAAATACAAACGATTTTAAAATTTTCACAGAATTAACTCTTGATCATTTTACCCATTCCTTTATTTTGCCTTAGTTCCATATTTTATTTTGACCTCTAACCTCCGTCGGCAACAAATTAAAATGTTTAGAACGATATATTGAAGAGTTCGACTCCCATATTAATTGTTCATTCGACTATCAAAACCTTCGTTGTGGGTAAATCGTGTAGCATGGTTGTGTACTAGAAGATTTCTGTATTTTTGTCTAGTTTGTTGTTCAACGATGATACTCATCTACAATATTCCACGTACCGGATTAACTTTAAATATTTAAATATCAAATGTAGATAATATTATATCCGTTTGGTTGTGTATTTGACTGGGTACATTTTTTTAAATTACGGAATATTGCTGATTTAACTTTGACATGGGTACAGCGTTATCGCAGGAAACATTATAGAGGGACTCATTTCAGTCATTTCCACTGGTTAAAATATAAAAATACAATTTCAACCCACTATAAAAGTCCCTCCGATAACGCAGTACCTTTCTCGACTTAATAGGGACGTTTACTGAATTTTTAATTTAACTATGTAATCTCAACGTTATAACGAGGATTACTGGCGCGTATTTTAAGTCAAACACTGGACATTTATAAATTAATTTCGAGCATAAGACGCACTTTAATTTTTAAGGCAATTTTTTAAAGAAAAAAGTGCATCATTACTCTAAAATTTGTTTTAAACCCCCTGAATATCGAACCTAGGATATTATTACATTATTGGAACTATAAAATTTTATAATGATGTTACCCTGATTTGACGCATAGCGATAAATACACATTCCAATTTTTTATGTTTTACATTGTTTGTTTTTTAAGCCAACAAACGTACATTGGTATTCTGATAACTTTCAGAGCAAAGACAAATACAAAAAGTGTTGAATTTTCACCGGTTTGAGTATACACTCGTATTGAATATATAGTGGTATTTAAAAATAAAATTAAGGGTATTTTTTACATTCCCTCTAGGAAATGAATGCTCTTAAATGCCATGGCGGCATTTTAAGAGCATTCTTAAATTTTACGATTGCGTATAAAACTGGTTAACCTTTGAGCATTATGTATACATGTATCATCGGCTTATTATTTTATAATTTCCAAGAATAAGAGTACATACCCAACAATAGCAGTTAGTTTGTATTAAAATATTATAGCTTACATCTAGACCTTTTTTAAAAAGTTTCTTTTCTAAATTTAATAATAAATCGTGCCACTACATACTAAAATATTTATAGAAATTACTAATTAAATCCTAAAGATTTTACTGACGTACATTCTCATTTTAACAATACATGAAAGAAATGGGAAATATGTTGCTGCAAAATTAATCATAAATAATTAAAAATATAAATTAAAAATTATAAAATCTTTTTTACTTCAAATATTTATATTATGTATTTTGACTTAATTATGTAATATGATTTATATATATATATATATATATATATATATATATATATATATATATATATATATATATATATATATATATATATATATATATATACATATATATATATATATATATATATATATATATATATATATATATATATATATATATATATATATATATATATATATATATGTAATAAAATACCTAGGTACCTACCTATACATTTTATTAAGTACTTACAAAAAGTACCTACATAAAACAGTTCTACCACCAGATGCCGCATGCGTCGCTCAGAATAAAACAAAAGACTTCCGATAATATTATTAACTGTCAGAATCAAATAGATAGATAGATAGATAGATATATTATAAAGATAAATTAAGAATAAACTTTAATTACAAAGCAACACATTGTTTATTTTATTATTATACACCCACTTTACATATTATTTACACTTAATTTTCAAAAGGAAAATATTACCACGTTATAAAACGACAATTTTGTTAATTGGAAATGGATTATGAAACATTAGATGTATTAAAACAATTACTACAATATGTTCGGAGTGAGAGAGAAAAATTAGAAGATGATCAAAGAAAACGATTAGAAGATAAACAAAGAAGACGTGGAAATCTAAGAACTAGTGATAAAATTAAAGATAAAAGTCCATGTAAGATTTGTGAAAATTTAAATAAGGGAACTCGATATCACTCTGAAGCAACGTGCTGGTTTAAAACAAAGGAGGATGATAAGATTAATAATAAAAATGAAGATTTACAAATTACACAGAAACAGTGCTTGAAGAATGAAAATAAAAATAATGTGGAAAAAAAATCTACAAAATATAAAATAAAACATACCTGGAGTATAAATACCTAGGTACCTACCTATACATTTTATTAAGTACTTACAAAAAGTACCTACATAAAACAGTTCTACCACCAGATGCCGCATGCGTCGCTCAGAATAAAACAAAAGACTTCCGATAATATTATTAACTGTCAGAATCAAATAGATAGATTGATAGATAGATATATTATAAAGATAAATTAAGAATAAACTTTAATTACAAAGCAACACATTGTTTATTTTATTATTATACACCCACTTTACATATTATTTACACTTAATTTTCAAAAGGAAAATATTACCACGTTATATATATATATATATATATATATATATATGTATATATATATATATATATATATATATATATATATATATATATATATATATATATATATATAAAGCATTCAGCTATGTCCGTCCTATCTCGAAGAAGAAAGGAATTTTCTAAGCAACTTCGTGAAACTTGTGCTGGACGGGTTGGTACGACATATTTGTAAAATGGGAAATAATTGGTCACATTCTGCGTTATCTAGAACGGAGGCAACTTCGACGCTTATCTCCTCAATTCCTTCAATATTTTATCTCGAGAGGAAGTCGGGGGCGCCCTATCTGGACAACCTCAATGGTCCATATTGTACATTAGGGTCGTCAGCCAATCAAGCATCGGCGCAACGAGCTCACAAACTTATCGCAACATTAAACAAAAATAAACATTATACTCTGTAACCGCTTCTGCTTCTGAGAATTCGTTTCATGTTCGATTCTAAGCATTAAAAAATACATTCAAGCCTGAATTGCAAATTAGTGTACCCACATTTCGCGGAGGTACATGTTTTTCATTTCATGGAGGTTCGTTTCATGTTCAATTCTAAACATTAAAAAATACATTCCAGCCTGTATTGCAAATTAGTGTACCCACATTTCGCGGAGGTACATGTTTTTCATTTCATGGAGGTTCGTTTCATGTTCAATTCTAAACATTAAAAAATACATTCAAGCCTGTATTGCAAATTAGTGTACCCACATTTCACGGAGGTACATGTTTTTCATTTCAAGGATGTTCGTTTCAAGTTCAATTCTAAACATAAAAAAATAAATTCAAGCCTGAATTGCAAATTAGCGTACCCACGTTTCACGGAGGTACATATTTTTCATTTCATGGAGGTTCGTTTCATGTTCAATTCTAAACATTGAAAATTACTTTCAAGTCTGTATTGCAAATTAGCGTATCTACCCACAATTCATGGAGGTACATGTTTTTCATTTATGGGGGTTCGTTTTATGTTCGATTCCAAACATTAAAAAATACATTCAAGCATGTATTACAAATTAGCGTTCCGACATTTCACGAAGGTGCAGCATTTTAAACTATTCATCGCGAAAAGATGGTGTCTTGTGACATTACATTGTATAATATTAACATTTTCCATGTGATGGGGTGAAACGGCGATCCGGCACCTTTTGTATGGATTTTTTTTATTTTTTAAAAATCAATTAGACGGAACAGTGTTTGCGCTTACGTAATTACAATCTTTATTTATGAAATTCGTCAAAATGATAAAATATGATATTAAAATGAACTATTTTTCTTAGTAAAAAGCTTGACATAAAGTGAGTTCCGGGACCTTTTTTTGTTTAAAAAAAAAGCCCTGGACATTACTTATCTTCTTCTGTGCGTGTCATGTCAGCACATTACTAATAAGTTTGTGTTATTGCTTTAAAAAAAGTATTTCATTTATTTATTTATTTTTTCAACAGGAATTTCATGTAGCTTACGTGTTTGTAAGAATGGGCAACTCTCCGCGACCAGGACTGTGGGCTCTTGAGAAATCCTCTGACTATGGAAAAACTTATAAGCCTTGGCAATATTTTTCTGACTCGGCAAGGTAAGTTTTCTTTGATTTATTTATTTAAACATATTACATACATAAGTAACATATATCGCTCACTCCTTTCAAGAACGTCATAAATAAAAAAACTTGATTTTTCAGCAGAACGTTTTTAAAGTTTAAAAATATAACACAATGTTTTAAAAATTAATACCAAGCCACTTATTGAACTTTTTACTGTGCAACAGATCTTTTTAGGTAAAACCCGAAGGTTTTTTCTCCATTTGAAATATATTTAATATATTAAACAATACCTTTTCTTCAAAATGCAAATACAACAATTTCTGCCCTGTAGCGGGTAAATATTAAGTTAAAAATATGACTCTTTTGCTGGGATATAATACATTTTCTGGGTATTCCGAAAACATGCACAACTGAAAACTGACAATTTTTTATTTATGACGTTCTTGAAAGGAGTGAGTGATGTAATATTCCTTATGAGTAATTTCCATGACTTATTTTGGGACATGGGATTAAGCTTAACAAGACTGAAAAACAAGTTTTTATATACAACATTTTGAGTGTGTCCAAATACTTGTTCACAAAATCTGGATTATCTCCAATTACAGGAGTTATTTTCATATTATTTTTTGACATTTCATCAAAGATGAAGAAGAATATGGAAGTCTGGGCATTTACGGGGCTTACGACCGTCATAGGCTGGTTTAAGTGATCACTTTACACACGTGTAACATTCACCAATTCTACCCATTATTGACAACCACACTACTCAAATTCTTGGAAGTTCTATATATATGAACCAATTTAGAAACTTTGTTCTTGAATCACTAGAACTTCACTAGAGACATCTATTGGTGAGATGTAAAGAAGCTTTTTTACTAAGCAGAAACTCTTATATTAGTATGTGAGATCCGAATCCCGGATTATAATCACACACATAGTTTTTACTTCGTTGTCATTTCCGTGGCCTGTTATCCCATGGCCTATATTTGTTAAAATAATAAAATATTTATTACTTCTATATTTTAAAATGCGGTCATAAGAAAGGTCAAATATCGTACATTGATATGTTAACAGTCAAGCGATTACTTTTAAAATACTTGATAATTTTACGGATCTACTTGTAAAATCTAAGCGTTAGTGAAACATTGCTGTGAGCGCCTATTTTGTTTTTATTATTCGACCTTTTTTGTAAGTAGCATTACACATATAAGTAGTTGTGTTATATAAGGCAAAAAAGAACTAGAGAAGAAAAAAGAACATTTGTTCATTCAGAATAAAAAAATTCAAAATTTATAAGGATGGTGTTTTTCAATATGTAAACAAGGATTTAATTTATTTTTATTAAAATATACAACCTCATTCGAGTAAATTATAATAAATTTAATGTTTGTATTTTAATATATGTTATATTCAGAATAATTAATAAATATGACAATCTTATTA
Source organism: Brachycentrus maculatus (assembly GCF_059751285.1). Taxonomy (NCBI): domain Eukaryota; kingdom Metazoa; phylum Arthropoda; class Insecta; order Trichoptera; family Brachycentridae; genus Brachycentrus; species Brachycentrus maculatus. The sequence continues at coordinate 534,009 of NW_028281264.1, read as the reverse complement.
ATTTTGTTCTTACTTTCTTCTTACTTGCTATCAATACCAAATGGGATTGATTAAAGCGTTTTAAATTTTTGAATGATTGATATGTAAATAATGTTGGATATTTCAGTGATTGCGAAACGCATTTTGGAAAGGAGAGTTTGCTACCAATAACAAACGATGATTCTGTTATTTGCAATACAGAGTATTCTAAAATTGTGCCATTGGAAGGTGGTGAGGTAAATATATTTTTTATTTTTCAATTTCAAATTCCTAATCTTAAAAATACCATACATTTAGGCCATAGATTGGCGCTCGTATCTGTTTAAATTTTTAGTTCGATCGAGATGCGTTAAGGTTGCTAGTACATGAGCATTTCCGTCGGCGTTTTCCACTTCTGTAATTTTTAATTGCACGAAACTCATATGAAAATTCTGTTTTTCTGTTTCGAAAAAAACGACCATTTGCGAGTACAGAGTTTTAGTATCAGTTTCGTGCATCCAAAATTATGAAAGGAGTAAACACCACCCTGTGTTGCTATCCGACTCTCCTCTACATATTATTTAAAGTACTTAAATAATCATATTTTATTTTTTCAGATACCCATTTCGCTGCTAAACAACCGCCCGTCGGCCAATAAGTATTTCAATTCTACTGTTCTGCAAGAGTGGACTAGAGCTACCAATGTAAGGTTGCGGTTGTTGAGAACTAAAACACTTCTTGGACATTTGATGTCCGTAGCAAGACAAGATCCCACTGTCACAAGAAGGGTAATTGTTTGAATGTATTTTTTTTTAAATAACCAGTTCTGTACTTTGAGCGCGTTTACGCGCCTTTCACCGACTTATCCAGACCGGCCATATAAAATAAGCGTGTAAACGCGCTCATCTTGTTTTTTGTGCTTATTTCTTACCTATGTCAAGCTCCAATTAAAATAAAATAAAATATGTGATAGCATATCGCTCATTCCTTTCAACAACGTCATATATCAAAAAACTTGATTTTTCAGGAGATCGTTTTTAAAGTTTAAGAATATAATAAAATGTATAAAAAATAAATATTAAGCCACTTATAGAACTTTTTATTGTGCAACAGATCTTTTTCGGTTAAACCTGAAGGTTTTTTCTCCATTTGAAAAGTATTTAGTACGTTCAAAAAAATTATTAAACGATACCTTTTCTTCAAAATGCAAAAACAACTCTTTCTGCCCTGTAGCGAGTAAATATTATGTTTAAAATATGTCACTTTTGCTGGGATATAGTACATTTTCTGGGCATTCCGAAAACATGGTCAACTGAAAATTGACGATTTTTGATATATGACGTTGTTGATAGGAGTGAGCGATATATGCATATTTAACACCACAGGGTGTACATATTTCGTATGTCTGTATAATATCTTTTAAGTAAATGTAAATATATATACATTAAAAAAAAACTAGGTTTTACTATTCTTAAAATGTTATGGCCTAACGGGAACAGCCTCACTAGAGTTTCTGCATTTGAAAAACAAAAAGAGAAACTATTTATTTGCCTTGGCCATGGATATATTGAGGGAAATATAAATAGGGTATTTTTGGAAGGTAACCTATATCGTTATAATGCCTAGGTAAGGTATTTAAAAAAAGTGAGGTTCTTACCTAATATTTTTGCAATATGTAAATAAACCATAGATTATTCAAACAGATCAGATACTTTGAATTTTTGACACTTTATGCTGTTTGACATTTCATATTTCAAATATTATTGAGAAATAACTTAACTGAAATTTTGTTTTAAATAAATCATTTATCTGCATGAGGTTGATATATTTCGTTGTATTTAATATCACTCAAAGGCAAAGCTAAAAAATGTACAAGTATTAATTATATTTTTGTGCACCATTGAGGTTGGAATTGACAGTGTGGATGTCTTCACTTTCCAGTATTTCTACTCTATTAAAGACGTCAGCATTGGAGGTCGATGTATGTGCAATGGGCACGCTGATACTTGCGATATCCCGGACCTTAAGGACCCCAACAAACTTCTCTGCCGATGTCAGCATCACACTTGCGGACCGCAGTGCGCGTACTGTTGCCCCGGTTTTGAACAGAAGGCATGGAGGCAATCCCAGCGATCACAGCTATTCGTTTGTGAACGTAAGAAAATTTATTTTTCCATTATTCATTTTCGTCAAATTGATTTACCGATCATACGGTAGGTATAGCAAGCTGATGGTTATCAGCCAATAGTTTGAGGAGTTTGCTAAAAAGAAATCAAAAGTGAAGCCATGCAAGCAGAGATTTAAAGTTTAAAAGTACAAGTACTAACCCGAAGAAAACCAAATAAAGAAATCACTACTTTACAACATTTTGAGTGTGTCCAAACACTTGTTCACAAATTCTGGATTATCTCCAATTACAGGAGTTATTTTCATATTATTTTTAGACATCTCATCAAAGATGAAGAAGAATATGGAAGTCTGAGCATTTACGGGGCTGACAACCTCACATACTAATATAAGAGTTTCTGCTTAGTAAAAAGCTTCTTTACATCTCACCAATAGATGTCTCTAGTGAAGTTCTAGTGATTCAAGAATAATGTTTCAAAATTGGTTCATATATATAGAACTTCCAAGAATTTGAGTAGTGTGGTTGTCAATAATGGGTAGAATTGGTGAATGTTACACGTGTGTAGTCATCAGTATTTTCTGGCACATGTGATCCTGTTTGGCAACGTGATTTTGCGCACACAAGCAAGCACAACCTGTTCTCAGTACTAAGTTTGGACTTGATTATAAACAGTGACGTGCTGCTATGGGTTCGCACCAGCCTTATTTATTAGGGTTCGGAGAGGTGCTTGTTACAGTACTTTTTTATTATCCTATTTCCGAGATGGAATTTTTACACAATCACAATAATTACTTGATTTGATATGAATAAAGTAATAACTTGCGGCCGTTTAGTGTACTATTTTGTTTGTATACTTATAATGCATATACGCAAGTGAGTGACACGCGATCCCATTCGCTGGCCTAATATATGTCCACCATAAGTACTCGTAGTTTGATATTCGATATTTCAACCCAATTTTATGCCGAATACCAAACATAAAACTACGCCAAATCTTCCGAATTCAAACAATTACCGGATATTAAGTCCATCTCTAGTGTTTACCAAAGTGCAAGCCAGTTGCACAAATTTCAGCAGGATATCATTGATTATAGGCACGCTGTTATACTTGCCTATGCTACTCGTATTGCGGATAATACATCTAGTCATTTCTTAAATGTTTTCCGCAGATACTTGTGGCACATTTTATAACCTTTATAAAATTAAATAACCTAGTTTTAACCACTTTTTTATTAATAAAATTTAACCTTCCGGTTTCGACAAGAACCTTGTCATCATCGGGGTTTATTTTTATTCAAAAACATGTAAAACGTTAAAATACTTCCAACAAAAAAGAGAAGAAATTTTTGGTGAGAGTATTTTAATGTTTTTGAATTAAAATAAACTATGATGATGACAAGGTTATTGTCGAAACCGGTAGGTTAAATTGTATTAGTAAAAAAGTGGTTTAAAGTAAGTTATTTAATTTTATAAAGTTTGCATCTCCTAGTTTTTGTTTAATATAGATCGACAGGGAGCAGCTAAAACTCCTACATTACTTGTAGTGATTTTTCATTGAGAATGTTCATGTTTTGTTATTTTCAGCTTGCAACTGCTTCAACCATTCCAGCGAGTGTTCGTATGATGCTGATGTTGATGCTAAACGTCTCTCTTTGGATATTCACGGCAAGTACGAAGGTGGTGGAGTCTGCCAAAACTGTCAACACAACACCGAGGGCATTAACTGCAACAAGTGCAAATCTAAATACTACAGGCCATATGGGAAACACTGGAACCAAACTGATGTTTGTGAACGTGAGTTAATAACTACTTTGTTTAAATTTAAGTAAAGTGCAGCTGAAGATAAGATGAGTGAGGCCCAATGCAAAATTCCTTTGAAGGGAGTAAGGCATTTTTTGACTCTGATGGCTCGAATAGTTAAAAAAATATAATAGTTATTTTATATGTAAATATTATTACACTCATGATTGCCTGTTTAAAATGTGGTAGAGTCGAGTGGATCAATAAGGCATAAATCATAAAAAAGTTGTCATTATAATATTATCCAACAATTATATTTTGATCAATTACATTTTTAAGGTTCTTCAAAATGAGATCTTGTGAATTATAAAGCTCGTCAATTTTACTATACAACTGAGTGTACAATACTAAAATTTTATAACATGCAACTTAATCTGCAGTACAACCTCAATATACTGATCTTAGCACCGCTTACTCAGGTTAAATACAGAATAAGTAAGACATGCTTCAAATTTCAGTGATTCGTTCCATGTCCGTAGAAAAAAAGACTAAAACAGCCCTTGAAATATAGCTTTCTGCTCATTTCATTTGGCTACTGATTAAAACAGCGTATAGTAAGTGTATAAAAGAGTGGGAAATGTCTTTTCTCTATTGTTTTGCTCAATGCTGAATTTGGTATTCTCCTGGAAGACGTTCCGGCAAGCCACATGTTGCATCTCTATTCCTTCCGGCAGCATTTAATAAGGACCTCTTTATTTGATTTGTTTATTTTAAAGGAGACCATTACTTTCTAAACTACCCTCCGACTGTTCTATTATGTACTAATATTCTGGCATTATGCCCAAACCACAAATGATTCCTTATCTTTCCATTCCTAGGGGATGGGAATATCTGTGTGTCTTTAAATCCATTGAATGTGTAGCATCTGCCTCCAGCACCACATTTCAAACACGTCCACGTCCCTAAGTGTCACTGTGCAATGAATAGAGAATACCAGATATTTACTAGAATGGGTTTCCTTTTCCTCAGTATGGTGTGATTTTTCCATAATTGGGCCTATATAATGTATTTATTATATTGTGTTGGTTTTAGCATGCAACTGTCAATACTCATACTCAACTGGTAACTGCGCTGAAGGAACTGGACAATGTGAGTGCAGAAAAGAGTTTAAACGACCGTTGTGCGATGACTGCAGTTATGGATACTTTGGCTACCCCAACTGCAGACCTTGCACCTGTAATCTCAATGGAACTGATGGAGACTTTTGTGAGCCCGTTGAAGGAAGTGTAAGTGCCGATGAATGATATTACATTTGTGAATAACAAATGTTAAACACATTATGTTTAATTCTTAAATTTAAATATGTTTGTATTTTAAAGCAAATTAATTTAGTTTTAATTTTTTCCTCAGTGCCCTTGTAAGTATAACTATGCGGGAATTCACTGCGAACAATGCTCAGATGGGTTCTTCAACTTCTCAACTTGCGAAGGTAAGCAAATATTTACAAGCTTATACATCAAATATATCATTAAAATCAACATATCATTAATCTGTGATATTAATTTATTGACTATAATGACAATTCGTATTGGTTTAAGAATTTAAAAGTCTATTTCATTTATTATTTGTATGTGATATTGGACACCGAAAAAGTATTTCCAATATTTATCTCATGATTTTACAAGTAAAAGTTTTTTTCTTCCTAATTTTTCATGTTAAAATATGATTTTAAAATATTTACAGAGTGCGCCTGCAATCCCACTGGATCCTTGACATCTGCCTGTGACCAGCAGAGCGGTAATTGCACGTGCAAAAAAAACTTCAGCGGAAGAACTTGCGACCGCTGTGAAGCTGGATTTTATAACTATCCTCAATGCAAATGTAAGACCTGTGTTATTTAAATAGACATTTGTCAGATGAAAAATAGCAATGCAAAAGTTTTCTGCGTCAGCTTTTGAATTTTGTAAAATTGCTAAATCAATCAAATTTCTTAAACATTGACTTATTTATAAATTAAAACATTAAATTGGTGATTCTTAATCCATTATACTTCTCTGGTCATTTAGGAGTAGTTTTGTGAGATTTTTTTTCATCAGTAATTTCATATAACAGCAGACCATATGCATTTTTTTAGAGATTCAATTTATGAAATGGGTTGTTGAGACAAGTCAAATGTTACCGGGAATTAATGAAAGACAATAATTCGTAATTGAAATTTCAACCATTTGCTAAATCTTTTTTTCTCGGATTAATTTTGTTAATATTATTTACAGATTGCAATTGCGACACTAGTGGTACTCTCGCCAATGTGTGTAACTCAACTTCAGGAGAATGCCTTTGCAAGGAAGGATTCGGAGGTTCTCGATGTGATCAATGTATTCCTGGGTAATTATTTTGATGTGTAATTAAAACCTAGGTTTCACTACATGGCGACGTACTATGGTGATATATTTATACATTTATGCAGGACGAATTTCCGTTATTATTCTATAATCCAGCAAGTGAATATATCTGCAACACAAAAGGTTTACTTACCGCCTGCTGCGACTTTCTACAATTTATCTTTATATACAGTGAAATGCCCGAAAGCGCCGTAGTAATTTTTACTCTTCTCTAAAGCATTTTTTTCTTGAAAACATTGCAGGATTTTCAATTGCTAGGAATACTTCTAGAACGTCTCAACTTGGATGATGTACAAAGCCAAATAAAGACGTCAACTAGAACCTATTACCACTGGGTAATTCTGTATTCAATATAAAAATCCCTGTCACATGTGCACACATGCATAATTGAACGATTTCTGTGAGCGATCTCTCATTCACTCCAGTACCTTTCAAGATCTTGCCAATCGTGTAATGATAATCTTCATTTATCTTTCCATGGATTTTGGTATTTTTTAAATCACCTGTAAGATTTAAGGGGATTTAAAAAGAGTTGAACTTCAGTGTTCAAATATATGTTTTTAAAGCATAAAAACCACCCAATAACATTATTTCTACTTAGTTCATCTTCTTTATATGTTTTTCGTAAGATAAAACAAAAATCATAATATAAATCTATTTAATTTTTTCTCAATCATAAAACAAAATTACTCAATTTCTATCTATATGATTTCTACAGGGTCACCAGAAACACCTTCACAAAAACTGACATATAACAATGAATGTATGATGAACCCTCAAGTTTAGTAAGTGCGAGGAAAATTGAGTGGCGGATACCCCCCACAATCAAAAACTGAGAGAACTCATGCGAGTTCTGTTATTCGTTTTGTATTTTATGCAGTAGGTATTGAAATACTTTCTCATCATGTTGTATATTTTACTTTAGGTATTACAATGAGCTGAGGCTGCGAGAACAGGTGTGCGTTGAGTGCAAATGTTCGACTGTTGGTTCCACAACTACCAGTTGTGATGCGGGCACTGGGAAATGCACGTGTCTATACAACTTCGCTGGAAAACAATGTGACCAGTGCTCTCCAGGATATTACAAATACCCTGAATGTCTACGTAAGTACATATAATTTACTATTTTCTTTTGGTATATCGTGTTTAACATATTTTGTCGTATTTAACAGTTGATATACTGACTGAGAGTAATATTAATGATAATGAGAAATTCAAAATATAATACTTGCATGATATTTTCAGCGTGCAGTTGTGATTCGATGGGTGCCATTGGAGTTACCTGCGATATTGAGGGACAGTGTCAGTGTAAGAAGAATTTTGATAATGCTCGTTGTAACATGTGCAAAGAAGGCTTCTACAACTTCCCCGCTTGTGAGGAGTGTAATTGTGATCCCGCAGGGGTTATTCAATCATTTGCAGGTAACATTTATTTTAAGACTTTTAACATATTTAACATGTTGACATCTGCAATAATTAAGAAAAAAATATAAATATTAAAAGTACATTTTGCACAAAAACTACAGTCTTAAAAAAGTCCTCAAATAATAACCACACTTTATTTTGTCAAAAGTGCCAAAAACACATATCGCTCACTCCTTTCAACAACATCATATACATACATATCAAAAATCATCAATTTTCAGTTGTGCATGTTTTCGGAATGCCCAGAAAATGTACTATATCCCAGCAAAAGTGGCATATTTTTAACTTAATATTTACCCGCTACAGGGCAGAAAGTGTTGTTTTTGCATTTTGAAGAAAAGGTATCATTTAATTATTTTTTTAAATATACTAAATATTTTTCAAATGGAGAAAAAACATTCAGGTTTTATTCTCAATATTATTAATATTTAAAGCATTTACTTTGTGGTTCAGGTTTTACCTAAAAAGATCTTTTGCTCAGTAAAAAGTTCAATAAGTGGCTTGATTTTTAATACATTTTATTATATTTTTGAACTTTTAAAAACGATCTGAAAAATCACGTTTTTTGATGTATGACGTTGTTGAAAAGAGTGAGCGAGTTGTATGTTGAATGATTCCTTCAATACTCTTTTGTAAGTTATCATATAAAAACCGTATGTGAAAAATTATACGTTGAAGTAATATTTGTTTTTACACAAGTGTGTGATTCTTACATTGGGTTTTTTGTTATTGCTGTTCTGTTCTTATAATAATTTATAGAACCGATGCAGTTGTTTGTATGCATAAAGCCAAACTTAGCTATTATGAGGAAGATGGGACTGACTAAATTTGCTCGTTATAAGCATTCTCGTTACATCAGAGATAGATATTTTTTATAAACATACCCATTACATGAAGAGATGAAGTATCTGGAATGATCACATAACCTTAGAAGTCGCAATTCAAACAAAAATACACAATTAGAATTTACATATATGTACATACATATATTTTTCAGTCCACTTCTATAAAATTTGCAAAACCCAGTGCTTGTTTGGGTACAAAACTATTATAGCAAAGTGCCATTTTTTTGTGCCCATGGTGTTCTTTTAAAATGCAAATAAAATAAAAACATTCTTATTTTTCGTAATGTTGGCACTGTGGATGATGGAAACTTTAATATACAATTTAAATAAAATAAAACATTTGTTTTTTTTTAAGGATGTGGTTCCGTTCCTGAAGGAGAACTATGTCAATGTAAGGAAAGAGTCCAAGGAAGAATTTGTGATGATTGTCGGCCTCTATTTTGGGATCTTCAACAGAATAATCCTTTGGGATGTGTTGGTGAGCATTACAGCATATATTGGGTCATATAAAAAGTCTCTCGGTTTTTTTGTTCATTTTTGATGAAATATTTTCGTTATTAAAAATCAATTTTAATCCAGTACATATTGACCATTATTATTTGTGACCTTTTGCCATTTTTCGAGTAATTTCATCGGTGTAGAACTTCTGTGGTTTAATTATTGAAAAACTTGGCCAAGTGAATTTCAGCAGTGCTTTAGTCAACTAATTATTCACCATCGTTTTGAGGAAGAGAATTTTGCAGAGACCAAAACAAAACGTAATCAGACGGTGCAAGATCCGGGCTATACGTTGGATGCATTGAAACTTCCTAACCAAGTTCCGTCAATTTGTTCCGAGTCTTCAAAGATGTGTGTGGCCGCTCATTGTCATGATGGAACACCACTTCCTTTCTATTGACAAATTCTGGTTGTTTTTTCTGAATTGCTTCATTCAAATGGTCGAGTTGTGCACAGTACAGGACCAAGTAGATGGTTTCGACCGGTTTTAGCCATTCATAATGGACAATTCCCTTCTAATTCCACCAAACTCTCAACAAAACCTTGTTTGCCGACAATCCAGGCTTTGAAGTTGTTTGTGGAGGGTCACCATAATCGCTTGATTTTAACGCCTATAATGATTCGCTTAAAAAAACGTTCAATTTTGTTGCGTTTCAACAGCGTTTCACTGATGGTAATTTGGTCAATTAAAATTTGCATTAATTCATATGGCACCCAAACATTGAGCTTCTTTTAGTAGCCTACTCTTTTCAAATGATTCTAAATTGTCATGTAGTTGATGTTCAGTGCCTCCGCTATTTTCTGACAGCTTGCGTACTGGTCTTACTCCCACCAGATGCAAAATTTTATTGACCTTTTCAGTGACCTACTGATCAGAACAAGGTGCATCTTTGATATCTAAATTTGCCGGAACAGAATCAGGCAAACAACTCCAGGGTCCTTTGTTTACTCACAGCTTTCTCACCGTACACTTCACTAACTTTTCGGCATGTTTTGGAGTGTTTTTACCTTTTTTTGTAGTAAAAAAAGCATAAAATAGCGTATTTCTTCAGATATTCCACTAGTTTTCGAATCAATATAACTTTTTACACAAACAACGAATTAGAAAACTATCTTCACAAAAAATGTAAGCTAAAATGTCACCTTTTAATGGCACATGTTCGTTTGAGACAATCGGGTGAGTATTGCCTGAAATATAGGCACCAACATATTCTAGTAGCCAAAAACCGCGAATACTTTTTATTTGACCTATTATTTACGCATACTATTTCTTTTAATACTACAGCCAAAGAAGGAGATTATTATTCAAAGAGATAGATACAAATCTTCATCAAAATGGTTTGCTTATATGTATAGTGAAATTGTGCAACAGGCTTTACTTGTATTATGTGTGCATTCATATTAATTATTTTATAGATTGCAATTGCTTTATACCGGGAACTCAGGGGGGTATTGGCGTCTGCGACACAAAGTCAGGCCTATGCACGTGCAAGTATTCAGTAGACGGAAGGAGCTGCAAGGAGTGCAAGGATGGCTCATTCGGATTAACTGAAGCAAATCTTTTTGGATGCGTCGGTATGTAAATACTTTTTATGTAATCTTAAACTCTATCTAAACTCTGTTTTCAATCAAATAAGTTCTTTAAGTAAGTCCTAAGTGTTCTTTTGATGATTTGTCATAGAGATGGCGTTTTATAAATTAGACACAATCTGAGTAACTTTGTACATTTCGTTTTAAAAATTGTAATCTATCCATACTTTGAGTTTTAGCTATATGTATATACATAGTATGAATTCTAGTGTAGAGTGCAGAATAATTATTTAGCGTCATTTTTAAATGTTAAAATTACTGTGAATTGTAAAGCGCTCTTGAGGTGATTTTCACGAAAACCTTGCTGTATAAATTGTCCAATAATCAAATAAATACATATATATATATATATATATATATATATATATATATATATATATATATATATATATATATATATATATATATATATATATATATATAAATATATATATATATTCATATTTTTTGTAGATTGTGGTTGCGACATTGGTGGTTCTGTGAATAATGTGTGTTACAAGGAAAATGGCCAGTGTACATGTAAGCCACGTGTGGACGGACTACGGTGTGACCAGCCCCTCCAAACACACTACTTCCCCACTTTATATCAATTCCAATACGAAGTAGAAGATGCCATAACACCATCGGGCAACCCTGTCAAATTTGATTACTCAGAATCTAAATTCCCCGGATTTTCATGGAAGGGATACGCAGTCTTTTCTAATATCCGGGTAATTATTCTGTATTTTTTATGGGTGTATTCTGTAAACTAAATATATAACAATCAATGTGGTAATATGATGTGAAATAAGATTTTATTTTCTTAAAAAAATTTTCAGTGATAATTTTTACACTCAAAAATATAAACTGTACAATACGCTAATGGAAATTAAAATATCTATAGTCATTGTGTCAAAACATAGTGAAATATGTTCTAAATGTATAAATTTGTGTCATATTTTTATAAATAATTTTATTTTTATATCTTGCATCTATCGTTCAATAATATTCCATGTAAATTTTTCAAATAATTACATATTTTATTTGTTTTTCAAGAATGAGATCAACCAAGATATTTTCATTCAAAAACCATCATTGTATCGAATGATCTTGCGATATGTCAATCCGAACCCCGATCCGGTTATTGGAAAAATTATCATCACACCGCCTGCTGAAAATTTGAATAACGTTGAGCAAAAGTAAGTAATTTTTTTTTGTCAAGAAACAAACTTGTATTCCTGTATTCAATATATTTTCTCTCTCTAACCCTTGTCTGCACCCAATGGCGCATAGGGCACTGCATCGTATTGACGCAATGTTAATATAAATGTTGTTCAATATATTACTTGATCATAATATTATACACATGAATACTTGTTTTTTTAAATGAAATTTTACATTTTCCTGTTCCAAATAGTGTGTTCCGCATATAATTATCTTCTTCTTCTGTGCATGTCATGTCAGGTCCCCCTGACGTCAACTATCACTTGAGAGTAATTGTCGTTGTTTTGGGCAGCTCTAAACAGCACCTTGACGGTTCTGATTCCTATCCTTTTTCTCCGTCTTATTCGTAGCGCTCCAACCACTGAGGTGCCTGCTGCTGCCTTAATTTGATCGGTCCATCGTGTGGGGATCTTCCTCTCCCTCTCTTTCCCTCCAGGCTACCGATCACGATCCTATCCTATCCAATCACATATATTCCGGAGCCAGGGATCTGTCTTCTACCCATTTTATTAAAAATAATATATTTATATAATTTTTAAATCTTTCTGCATAATATATGTTGATATGTACACATTGAATTATCTTGGTGTAAATATATGCCTATTGCATTACTATTGATTAAACTTTACAACATTCAACTACAATTTATATTTTCTTGGAAATTTTATAATTTTACCTTAATTTTTATCTAGTATTATTTTGTTAAATTTACAAAATGTTACATTTTCAAGGTTTGATGTTTTACTGAAACCCACGACATCGCCACAGTTTGTAACTGTTTCCGGGCCTCAAGGAACCATCCCATCACCTCTTGTAATGGACCCTGGATACTGGATGGTTACTATTAAAATTGGAAAAACCTTGTATGTGGTGAGTAACATTTTAAAAACAATTCTTAAGTGACGGTTTTTTTCTTCAAGTATTAATATTGTAAGAAATTATGTGTAATGCTGCTTTATTAGACGACCAGTTAATCACGACAGCCTTTATGTAAGTGCGTGTTTCAATCCAAAGGCATTGTGTGATCACTTATATAGTTATCACATATCTTAAGCAATTAAAAGGCTAATGAAGTATCGGAATAATCAGCAGGTATGTATGAATGTATGAAGGAAGAAGCGAAGAAGCAAAGACAGGTTGGTGTGGTTAGTCAGTTTTATCAAATACCCCTCCGCATATTACAATTTCAGTTTCTAATTATCAAATAAAGAGTATTGGATCTTACAACATTTTGAGTGTGTCCAAATACTTGTTCACAAAATCTGGATTATCTCCAATTTCAGGAGTTATTTTCATATTATTTTCATATTATCTTCATCAAAGATGAAGAAGAATATGGAGATAATCCAGATTTATAATTGATCAGATCTGTAATTAGAGATAATCCATATTTTGTGAACAAGTATTTGGACACACTCAAAATGTTGTAAATAAATTATCTGGTCACATTATAAGCTTAAATAATACAAATAAAAATGGTATTTTCTGGCATTTCTCATGTGTGTGATTATAATCCAGGATTCGGACCTCACATACTAATATAAGAGTTTCTGCTTGATAAAAAGCTTCTTTACATCTCACCAATAGATGTCTTTAGTGAAGTTCTAGTGATTCAAGAACAAGGTTTCTAAATTGGTTCATATATATATAAATAGAACTTCCAAAATTTTGAGTAGTGTGGTTGTCAATAATGGGTAGAATTGGTGAATGTTACACATGTGTAAAGTGATCACATAAACTAGCCTATGACGGTCGTCAGCCCTGTAAATGCCCAGACTTCCATATTCTTCTTCATCTTTGATGAGTTATCAAAAAAAAAGTATTGGATCTAATTATTTACCATTATCAAATATTGCGTTTGCCATGTATCTCAAATAAACGCAAATTTTACCTTGTTCATAAGTTTCTGCATCTGTTTCAAATGCCTCCGTCCATTATTTGTTTCTTTTCCCCCTCTTTCAGGATTATTTTGCACTGGTTCCAGCGGCCTATTATGAAGCGACAATTTTGACTCGCAAAGTTGATTCAGTTTGCTCAGTAGGGGATAAAGGGTTGTGTCGACAGTTTGGATATCCTGATATTTCCACATTTGATTCCGTCAAGGGAGCTGGAGGCTTCACTTCTAGAAATGGAATTAGAGAACCTATCTACAAATACATTGATTATCGTCAGGTATGTACAATTAGTTAATTACATCAATTTCAACAGGTACACACTAGAAACAACTTAGCAATATTTAAAGTCATAATTTATAATCATTTAATTTCTGGTCATGACTGCCCATTGCCGTTGGACCTGTGTGCCGCATTGGTATTGACTCTTGCGTCGCAGTCTCAAAGTCGCGGAGTGCAAAGAGTCGTAGAAAGTATAGTCGGCATCTTCTGTGTGAAAATGATTTGTTCGGAGATTGCTATATTTGGTTCCACATAATGCCTGTACTTATTTGTATGTAAAACATGGAACTTATTTGATGCATAATTTTCTTCATAGCGAAAAGACTAATTAAGACTAATGTTTACAGCAACTCAACGAATTGAAAGAGCCTGAAATTCCTCTGCTGGACAAAACACAGGATGAATTACTTTTAGATTTGACTGTTACAAAGACTGGACCGCATGTGATGCTGATTGAATATGTTACCCCAGTTGAAAGAAATAACCAAAGTGGTGGTATCATCACAATGACTGCTAGAGGAAGTGCCTCTCAAGAGTACTCCAAAGTTAATCTAAACACCTGCCCATACACATTTGCCTGTCGCCAAGTTCTTACTGACGAAAGTTCTAGAGTGCATGTTTTCAATATTCAGGATAACTTTGTTGGATTATCCCTCAAGGTGAGTTAAATTTCATGATTTGCTCAGTGATTTTTTTTCACTTTGCTAGTTATTTAATTATATTCATACAGTTTTTAACCCAAATTATGAAAAATCCAATATGTTTTTGTTTAAACATTTAATTTCTAGAGTGATAATGAGACAAGTGTGGGAATAAAATCTATTGTAGTAATACCATATAACCAGTGGCAATTAGATTTCATCAAGCCTCAATCGGTATGTGTACGAAAGAACGGGACATGTGTTCAGGCAGAATTCCCTCCTGCCCCGGATTCTAAAAAGGTAACCTCATCATGTTTATCCTTTTACGTTTTCAATTTTTCTTTATTGATTCACAGCATTTATAATCTCAAATTGGTTTTTATTTTAAAGGTTGAATTTGAATCTGGCCCCGAAACTGTGTCTAAAATTCGTCCATCAAATATCTACGATAATTCAACTGATCTGGTTTATCTGAACACTGAAAATTCACATGTGGATGTCACCTCAAAGGTTCCTTTCCCGGGACAATACGTATTCATAGTCCAATATTACCAACCTGATTATCCGGGTAATTATTATTTGTTATGTAAATAGCTAAATATCTGCCTGTCTGTTTAAACTCATACTTTTTGGCTGATGTGGATTTGCAGTTGATATTATATGACTTTAAGCAGTATTTGAATACATTATTTAGTTAGGTTATTAGACTAATTGGTATCTCAACATAGAAGAGAAGAATATGTAAGTCTGGGCATTTACAAGCTTACGACTTGTTATATGGTGCTTTAAGTGATCACTTTATACCTCGCCATTCTACCCATGATTGACAACCGCACTACCTAAAGCTATATTTATACTTCAATTCACACCTTCATGCACCTGCTACTTCTTCCGCCCTATCTATGTAAGAGTTAAGTAAATTTTTAATTAGCAGAAGCCTTTATGAAATGTATATAAGATTATTCCCGAATTATTTTACATATTACTGGCCTGAAAACATAATTTTTAGTTTTTATAAAACTTATGTTTTGACCAGTTATTTATTCACAAATTCTGGGATTATCTCCGCTGAAGAGCTATTCATTGTGATCC
The DNA here is from genome assembly GCF_059751285.1 of Brachycentrus maculatus. Lineage (NCBI taxonomy): Eukaryota > Metazoa > Arthropoda > Insecta > Trichoptera > Brachycentridae > Brachycentrus > Brachycentrus maculatus. Next base: position 518,313 of record NW_028281264.1, on the reverse strand, counting down.
TGTAAACCCACGCTTCCATATTCTTCTTCATCTCTTGGATACAAACCCAGAATTAGTGAACAACAGATTTGGACACTCACAATATTGTGAATGTTTTATAATTTATAATTTATTTATTTTTAATTTACTTATTGAGATTGTTTATTTATTGTAGAATTTGATGTGGATGTACTGATACAAAACGGTCAAATGTATGAAGCAACTTTACCTGTTAAACACTGTCCTTCTAACGCTGGCTGCAGATCTGTTGTTAAAATGCCTGAAGGAGCCAACCGTTTTTCACTGACTGAAAACTTTTTGCTTACAATTAATCTTGGCAAGGTAAAAACATAAACACATCATGAAGTATATTTATATTTTATTTATTGTTTCGGCATTAACTTTGTGGTAAGACATGTTACAATAATTAAAGAAAACACTTCTTTTTTTACCACTTGAGTTTTATTATAGACTACATGTTTCAGAAGTTAAACTTCCATCATTCAGGTCTGTATAATAACTATTAATAGTTATTATACAGACCTGAATGATGGAAGTTTAACTTCTGAAACATGTAGTCTATAATAAAACTCAAGTGGTAAAAAACGAAGTGTTTTCTTTAATTATTGTAAGTTTATTTATGTAGTTTTATTTTAAATAATATTATTTAATTATTGTGATACTTAAATTTGGCTATTAGGATCAAGTATTTTTATCTGTTTTTGTTTTTAAGGAACACGCTGCTAAAGGTGTTTGGTTTGACTATTTGATGGTTGTACCTGCGGATCGTTATGCTGATTCAATTTTAGCTGAAAACGAATTGGATCAAACGAGGGAGTTTATATCTGCTTGTGGTACCAATCATTTTTTCGTCAATGTTACAAATGAAGGTGAGATCTGACCCATGTTTTACAAACAACTTTATGAAAGGTCCTTTGCAGAGTTAAATATCTATTTAGCTATTATGAGCTGATACCTTGTGTGCCGGCCAACAGATAGTGCATCAATCTCAAAATAATACATTCCTCTAAAAAACAATATATTATGTACTACAATTTAAATTTTATTACCACCAATATTAAAGATATATTATTTTACCAGGTTTCTGCCGCTCCGCTGTATTTTCCCTTACTTCCGACTACAACAATGGTGCTCTTCCGTGCAATTGTGACTATAGGGGGTCATTATCCTTTGAGTGCCAGTCTTTTGGGGGTCAATGTCAGTGCAGACCCAATGTTATCGGGAGAATGTGCGATGCTTGCAAGACAGGTTTCTATGGTTTTCCCGAATGTAAACCTTGCAATTGTCCATCTACCGCTCTCTGCAAAATAGATACAGGTAAGCCTTAATTATTTAACTTAATTATTTCATCATTATTTTTTTGTTGTTTTTATCACATATAATATCTGCTAAAATTAAAATTAAATCTTTTTTTCTATGAGCAATTTTACTACATACTGAGATTATTATAAATATGCACTTACCACTTCTGATTCTGTTTACAGGTGAATGTATTTGTCCAGTAAGAGTAACGGGAGAGAAGTGTGACCAATGCCAACCATACACATATGAATTCGACCCGATCAGTGGCTGTGAAGATTGTAATTGTGATCCACTTGGAGTAGTTAATGGTCAACTGCAATGTGACTTGTTAAATGGAAGTTGTCAGTTAGTATTTCCTGTACTTTTAACCAAACAATTAGACTAAAAAAAATTAGAAAATCTCCATATTTTTCTAATTCACAATAATTAACAAACATGACCACAACAGAGTTTAATAATTCAGAATATAATTGAGAGTTATCAAAACTGTCACTACAATTTGAATATTTATTTCAGATGTAAACCAAATATCTTTGGGCGTACATGTGATCACTGTATTCCCGGGCATTATAATTTCCCGTACTGTTATAAGTGTGACTGTGACATCAACGGAACCATTCCCGATATTTGTGATGAGGCGACAGCTGCATGTTACTGCAAGGTAACTATTCTCCAACTCTTGTCCTGTCTGGAAGTGATAGTAGTAGTCAATCATCCGATAGTTGCTGTACTTCTTACCACTTTGTTCTTCTTCCCAGAGTAATGTTTATGGACGATCTTGCGAGGCCTGCCAGGATGGACACTTTGATCTCCAAAGCGAAAATGATGCTGGGTGCACAAAATGTTTCTGCTTTGGGAAAACTACACGATGCAACAGTGCTAATCTTTACTGGTCAGAGGTATGTTATCTTTGCTCATGTCAGCATTAACAAATTTCACTTCTACGCGGAAAGTTTGAATTTTTGTGTGATTTTCTCCCAATATAACTTAATGTTTAGTAGCATCTGTACTACCCTTACTACTTTCAAAAGGGTAAACAAACATACAAAGCAACTGGGAGAAATAAGTCAATTAATATTCAAATTTGTTTACCTGCTTAGAATATATTAATACGTATGGTATATGTAAAGCTTTGTTCTGTGTAAGGATTCCATAACGACCCTTAAAATGCTCATATATACACCATAGTAAGTTCCTACTTTCCATTAAAGTTCTTAGTATCCATTTAGAGATTCTCTTATAATTTTTTATAGTTTTGTCATTAAAAATGGTATTTTCCTCTCCAATAAAAATTTAACAGATATTGCCAAAATTTCTTCACTATTGTGTATGTTATCTTTACCAGATCTCATCGATGAAGGAATGGTATCTCGTAAACATCGCTGTATCCCATAACGTAACAGTTACATCGCACACAAATCCACCTCAGATGTTGAGTGACTCTGTAATTGGAGTGGACTTTAACAGTGACGAATCTCTGAACAAAACTGTGTACTTTGGAGCGCCGCAGGAATATTTAGGAAACAAGCTCTCTTCCTACGGTGGAGATTTGCAATACTCCATACTGTATACAACTGGGCTGTTTGGAAATGCTATAAGCCAAGGAGATGTCATTTTAGAAGGTGCTGATATTTGGCTCATTCACTCTGGTATTGAACAACCGCCGGCTTCAACTAATTGGTTGAAGAAATTGGAACTGAGAGAGACTCAATTTATCACAACGAGTGGGCATCCTGCTACAAGGGAAATACTCATGACCGTTCTGGAAAACTTACAAGGCATCTATATCAGGGCTACTTATTGGCAGTCAAGTGCTACTACCAGGTGTGTGTTCATTTATGTATTTATTATAAGAAATTTAATATTGAAAGAGCAGATAATAAATGTATACTACACAAGTTTTTTATTGTTATTGTTGGTACAACTGTAATTTTTTTTTTATTAAAATAATATTTTCCTTCTCTTTCTTCTTCTTCTTCATCTTGTTGTAGGCCTTGTGGCCTGTTTTTAAGAGGGATTAACCTCCTGCGATATCGATTCCCAGTTATCGACCCATCTCTTTGGTGGTCTGCCCGAGAGTAGTCTACCATGGGATTGGCCATACAGTGCGATGTAGGGGAGTCTGAATGGTTCCATTCTCCTCACATGCGCATACCATTGTCTCCTTCGTTGCCTTCCCCGCCTAACGACATCTTCGATCTCGCATATTTCCCTGATCCTGGCGTTTCTTATTCTATCTCGAAGACTCCTGCCTGATATGTTTCTTAGAGTCTTCATTTCTGACACTCTAAGCGCGTTTTTTGTGGCAACGGTGTCTGCTCTATTTTCAATTCCATACATCATGATGGGTCGGACACAAGTATTTTCCTTACTGTAGTAAAATATCTACTGTTTCTAATGTGCTTGGCTTGTTCATATAAACATAACCCCATCCCTCCAGATGGGTTCAGCTGTACTAGTAACGCCATTATTATTAAGATATGGCCATTATTTAATAACTTTTCCACTCATTTATATCCAAGAATCTGGAATCATCACCTTACATTTATATAATTAGTAATCAATTTATCACCAACATCAAGCCGATAGAGATAAAATATGCAACATGTAGGTGCGGGTCAAGAAAATAATGAAAAAAATATTTTTTACACAGGCTGCAAGATGTCAGTATGCAAGTGGGCGTCGAGCAATGGAACGAAGGCGCGGCAGGTGCTACATCAGTGGAAGAATGCCAATGTCCCGCTAACTACCAGGGTTTATCTTGCGAGGAGTGCTCCAAGGGGTACTACCGTGTGGCTTCAGGTCCGCATGGCGGTTTCTGCGTTCCCTGCCAGTGTAACGGCCATGCCTCTTCCTGCGATGTCAATACAGGAGTTTGCATCGTAAGCTGTTTAATATTTCCAGATGTTTTCAGTATTATTCATTGCATCCATTTTGCACTATAAACCATATTTTATTTTAACTTTTTTCAGGATTGTCAACACAACACTCAAGGAGATCACTGTGATGAGTGCATTGAAGGTTATCATGGAAATGCCTTATCTGGAACTCCTAAGGACTGCCTCATCTGTGCTTGCCCACTTCCAATCAAATCAAACAAGTAATTATTAATATTTTAACACATTGATATAAAATCGCAAAAAGCACCACCTATTGAACATAATAACACACGCAATACTAATCACTGCCTATGGGTTAGCGTGCTTCTTGATAGTTGCTGTCATTTAGCATTTTCAATGTTTTCAATTACATTCATATTTTATAGATTTTTTAATATTTTCATTGCTTCATTAGCATTGTAAAATTAAATGTACATACTAGAAATGTGTGGTCTCCATTTTTTTCATTTCAAAGCAACTTGCTTTTAATGGGTATCAAACTCTCCGAACCGCATGCATTATTAGACAATAATTGAAAACAGATCTTTTATCAATTTCAATATTTACAAAAATAATCTTACATTTGTTTTGTGTTTTCCAGTTTTGCTACAAGTTGCGAAGTAAGCTCCGATGGGGAACATATTACTTGCGAATGCAAAGAGGGTTATTTCGGGGCCCGCTGTGAATCTTGTGATTCAGGATTTTACGGAAACCCTGAGATGAGTGGTATGCATATGAAATTGTTATTGTTAGTCCATTAAATAATGTATAGACACCCTTTTTGCACAGGGTGCTCGTCATTATTTGACAGTTGGATCCCAAGTACTCGGATTCAAATTAGTCTTTGTGTAATATTTCAAGATAAACGGTATTTAACAATTGATTTTTAACAACAAAAAAAAAACAAATGACATACTAATGTCATGTTGTCAGCTGTCACTTTTCTTAATGTTTATTTTTTTCCAAAAATGTTAGTAATAACAGTATTGTTATACTAACGATTGTTAGTACTCACGGAGATTTTTGTCTACCGATTTCGAGACAAACTCCTCTATAAACTGGTGGATAAAAATCTCAGTGAGTGGTTATATACTAACATTACTAATGTTTTTGTAAAAAAAAGACTAAAAATGCTATAGATATTAAAAATGGAAAAAACATACATATGTAGATACATTTTGATAAATTAAAAATGATTATTTTTTATACAATAGATAAAAGTAAGATTTAACGAGTAGACTGCTTTCATGAAACAAGATCACAGAATACGCCCTTCTGTATTTAAATTATTCTACACGAGTCATTTTTTTTAGCTATTTCACTTGGAAATATAAAACCTAATGGTAATAAATTATAAGTATTGTATCTTAGTGCCGAAAGTTTGATGAAATTCTTGTTTATACAATTCACTTAGCTGTGAAAATTTGACATTGGAACAGGCATGGTGGCGTGGCGTGGGTAGACACTTGATTGCTTTACTGAGATTGCCAATTTCACTACCCCCGAGGACAAATAAAATTTAAGAGATTTATTTACAGTTGGTCTGGGTGTTGGTGATATATTTTTCACATCTTCTTTCTTCTCTCTTTCTATCCGAACTGCAACCTGTAGACAATCCTTTAACTCTTGCCACTCTGTAGACCAGACATTCTGACCCGTATGATTCTAGTAGGCAGCTCCGTGGGCCACAATGTCTGGCCCGGCGCAGATATAACTTTAAACAGTGATTTCTCTATCACCCAAGTATATTCTACCAAAAAATATTTTAGATAAATACAGTTAATCTTAATTAACATGGTCATACGAATTGCCAGACAGAGTGTTCCAAAATTAGGGAACCAAAACATTTATTTTAATGGTAGAAAAACGTCGCATTTTTTTGATCAGAGTAGCTGATCAGTTATGAGAAAAAATGGTCAGAGTGGAAAGGGTTAAAATAGTGTGATAATGTAATGTATTATGATTTCTATTCATTATATTTTAAGGTGAAATTTGTCGTCCTTGCAAGTGTTCGGGTAACATCAACCCAGAAGATCCTGGCTCTTGCGATACTATCACTGGAGATTGTCTTAAATGTATGAATAATACATATGGCGCTGCGTGTCACCTCTGCGAGCCTGGCTTCTATGGAGATGCTATAATTCTAAAGGACTGCCAAGGTAAACATCCTATTTCCGTTTTGGGTATTGTGGTTTTTAAGGGTATTTTACAGTTTGACATATTACAGATAGGTTTATTTAGGGTACTTATATTTATTGTACTATATTATCAGGATTTTACAGATGTGGTCATATTTTAAAATTTAAATATGAGACATAACCCAATGCACTTTTATAGTCATTTTCATTCAAACCCTTATCCGCACCCCATGTTCGTTTTTTACTATATCCTAGCAAAAGCGGCATATTTGTACTTAATATTTACCCGCTACAGGGCAGAAAGTGTTGTTTTTGCATTTTGAAGAAAAGGTATTGTTTAATTAAATTTTTTAATTATACTAAATATTTTTCAAATGGAGAAAGAACCCTCAGGTTTTACCTAAAAAGATCTGTTGCACAGTAAAAAGTTCAATAAGTGGCTTGATATTTATTTTTAATACATTGTATTATGTTTTTGAACTTTAAAAACGTTCTCCTGAAAAATCAAGTTTTTTTTATTTATGACGTTCTTGAAAGGAGTGAGCGAGGTGTAAAGTTAATTAATTTACCCATAAATTTGCAGTCTGTCTGTGTGACACCATCGGCATGGAGAGATGCGACAGTTCTACGGGCATGTGCGTGTGTCGGCCGGGAGTGATTGGAGACAAATGCGACCGTTGTGTCGATGAGCACTGGGGCTTTGAGTCGGGAGAGGGTTGCAAGGCGTGCAACTGTTCCATTGCGTCCCAGTCCAAGCAGTGCGATGACATCACCGGCCAGTGCAAGTGTATGCCGGGAGTCACGGGGAAGAGCTGCGATAGGTGCGCTTCCGGATTCTGGAATTATTCTCCCACCGGATGTGTCAGTGAGTATTTTATTTATTTGTTTGCATTTTATTTCGCGGAGAGCACAGTATCACCTGACATGTGAGAAATCTTCCTCAAATCTTCTTCTTCTTTTTGTAGATCCTAGGGATCTGTTTGTGCCTCCGCATGTCGCTCTTGGGATGTTGACTTCCAGCTGTCTTTCCATCTTTTTGGAGGTCTATCTGGGGGTCTGCGTCCTTCAGGGTTGCCTTGGAGGGCGATACGTGGAAGTCTGTCTTCTGACATTCTGTTTATATGTTTAATATCCTGAAATCGTTATAAATAATTTTCAAGATACCTAGTTCTTCACTTGAAGTACTTAAAATAAAAGAATTCAACTCAGCAATAGAAATTAAACATCTTTGCACCGCTTACCAATAAACTTTGTATGCTGTGTTTGAATTCCAATGCCCATGTCAGAAGAATTTTTCCATTTTCGCTTGTAATTGATAATGGTTTTAAAAAGATTAAATAAAAAAAATTATATTCATTTTCACACATTTGGGGATATTTTTACTGTTGTAAACGCGTAATTTATTTTTTAGATATTTATCAAACATACATACTAGCACATTTTTATTCAGTGACACAATATCTTTTTCCACCATATTCTCGTAATTGCTAGAGTTTCTTGGTTATGACGGTTATAAGCAATTTTATTACCGTCTTTTCCATGTAGTGTTGTTTTGGTGACTATTGAAGTCTCTAAATGAGAGGCACAACTCTCATTTAGAGTAATGTAATGACTGCTATACCAGTCATTACCATGCATGTGTTAAAGTTTTAAGCTTAAAATGTTATCAAGATTTCGAAATCGCTGGCAAACCATGCTGACACATACACTCACCAATAGTGAGACTTAATTTTTTTAGGTTTGCTTTTTGTGGTTGAATAAACAAATTATATTATTGTTTAATTCCCCTTTCAGCCTGCGAGTGCAATACGGACAATTCCATCGGACTCGGATGCAATGCTGCAACTGGGCATTGCGAGTGTTTGCCGGGAGTCATCGGTGATAAATGTGACCATTGTCCGTACAGAAATGTCCTCATTCCCGACAGGGGGTGCTACGAGTGTGACTCTTGCACACACGATCTGCTCGATTCCACCGACAACTTGCAACAACTGATTGATCCTGTCAAAACAGATTTTGCGGTAAGTTTTCCAATCACCCTATATTATTTTAATATTTGTTGAGTTTGAATATATTTAAAAAATATATAAATTTAATCTTGTTTGAAAATTTTCAGAATAAAGCTTCCGGCTACTTCACAGCACAACGGTTGGTATATATCAATACCCAGCTGGATAATATTAAACCTCTCCTCTCCGGTCTCGACCCAAAACATCTTGACCTTTCCAAAATGTCTGATAAAATTGACAATTTAGAGTCAGAAGGAAAGAATCTGGATAGAAAGGTGCGATTATATATATTTTTTACCTTGATTAAATGATCAATTATTTAAAAAGTTGTATTGTGTTCTTAATTGTTTCGTTTTTGTTTACCCTAAGGCTGAATATGCAGCATCGGATGCAGAAAAGCTGAAGGTCAATGCCGGAGAATTGATGAATCAATACAAGGCTGTTGTGAATGATGTCAACCAAAGTATCGTCAAATCCAAGGCTACTGTAGCTCACGTATGGGATCTGGCTACCAGCTTGGAGACTAGTGAATGGCCCAGGATAGACAAGGCTCTAGCCGAAGCCAAACAGATCCTCTCTGACTTAAACGGTTTAAAAAATATATACATTATCATTATTTATCAACTTAACACCCGAATCATTTATCATTTGTTTATATTTTTGAGTGAAGATTTAATGTATGACAGTGTTATTTAAAAAAACATGCACATATTTTAACCGTAAAGATCCTAGAAAGTTAAATGGAAACTAACTACTAACTAACTAACCATCACGCCGCTTCCCCGCAGGGGTAGGCAGAGAGAATAAAGCGCCACACCACTCTGTCCTTGCAAACATTCTTCGCCTCTTCCACGTTCATGCATCATACATACCCGCCGATTGTTACGACTCCTAACCTGACCACTTTCAAGTATTTGGCATACCTGATCGTGCCATGTTTTTCTCGGTCTTCCTCTGCTTCTTTTCCCACTAACATTCGCCTCATAAATTTGTTTTACCGTTCTTTTGTCACTCATTCGTTCCACATGTCCAAACCATCTCAACACACCTTTCTTAATTTTATCGATAATGCTTATCTCAGCTTTGCATTCCTTCCTTATTTCACTGTTCGCACATCTATCATACATCGTTTTGTCGCACATTCTTCTGAGAGATCGCATTTCGACTGCATTCAGTCTACTTTCATCCTTCTTTTGCCAACTCCATGTTTCACTTCCATACATTAGAGTTGGAACCAGGACTCCGTCGAGCACTGCCAGTTTAGCTTCCGCTGATAGGTTTTTATTTGCTATAACTGATTTCAGTGCACCGTTCACTTTGTTCCCAGCATTCACTCTCCTTTCTATATCTTTATCAATCTTTCCATCCCTAGAAAACATACTACCCAAATACACAATTAAATGGAACTAAGCATTATTTGTCAACTTAACATCTGAACTATTTGTCGGTAGTTTTTGTTTTTGAATGGAGAATTAATGTGTTAAATTTTAAATTTTAAATAAACACATGTTTTCATAACCTACCCCTATGGAGAAATTGCAATAAAAACAGTAAATCAATGCCTCGTTCAATCTTAATGCCTCAATGAACAAGCATTAAGATTTACAGGTCTTTGAAACAAAAATCTCTGTAAAGCAAGTTTTATTAAAGACACATTTAAGTTATTTAAACAAAACAAAACAACCAATTATCTGCATTAAAATGATTGATTAATTTTGAAGCTGTCATAAAGAATAGGAATTAATTTTACTGTTTAGAGTAAATTAGTGTAATGGTCAGCACGCTCAGCTACCGTTCTGGAGGTCCCGGGTTCGATTCCCAAGGGGGGTAAAATAAATATAAGTGATTTTTTCACTGTAATATTTATTCAATATCACCCTGGACTGGTACCTGAAGCAGAAGGCTGATCACCTTTCCTTCATGTGTAAACGATTAAGATAACACTGCGTTCATATGACACAGTGCCCCATGCACCATTGGGGTGCGGATAAGGGTTTTATTATTATTTTATTAACATTCTAGATTTTTTTATCTTATTTAACATCTATTGAAGTATTATATATTTTTTTTAAATGACACACCGAAATGATTGTGATATTTTTTGTATCACTTTAAAATAATGGACAGAAATATCTTCATTTTATTAGCATACAAGGTGTTTGTTAATTTATTATTTTGTACTTATTACAGACAAAGATTTATCTCCTCAAACCAACATGTCACAATCTCAATTGGACAATTCAAATAAACTCATGGAAAAAATGCAAAAATTCCTCGAACCTGTCAGCAATCAAACTGAGGTATACATAAATTATTTATTAGTTTGAAAATCATTGGTACAGGTAATACATAATAAATTGGAAATAGCTTTTAAAGATGTAACATCCCTATGTATACATGTTTTTATCGGCTAAGGTAAATTCGCCTCCGTAGTTTAATGGTCAGAACGCTCGGCTACTGTTCTGGAGGTTCCAGGGTTCGATTCCCAGGAGGGGGGTCAAATAAATATAAGTGATTTTTCCACTCTAATATTTATTCAATATTACCCTTGACTGGTACCTGAAGCAGAAGGCTGATCACCTTTCCTTCTTGTGTTAATGATCAAGATAACACTGAGTCAATATTATTCAGTGCCCGATGCACCATTGGGTGCGTATAAGGGTTAGAAGAAGAAGAAGAAAAAGAAGAAGACATTTGTCTGATGCAGTATTATAACATGATTGGGATGTGAAAATAATAATAACTGGCAGATATACATGCGTACTATTTGTTTTCCGCCAGCACAGACACGCATTGTGACAAAAATATAAAATCAAAGTACTTTTGATTCTGATTTTAAATATTCGTTGTAACTTTTGAGAAACTCTAATAGTTGACATGTGCGTAACTGTGCTATGGGTCGATACGGATAGGAATTAATTTGTGGTTTCCTCTATTATTTCAGGCTTTTAATAAACTTAGAGACTATGTTATAGTTTTTGATAACAAATTGGATGACATTGTGAATTATACAAAGGCTGTAGAAAATAAAGTGGAAAAGGCTGAACCCTGGACGGAAAAGAATCGGTAAGTTTACAACTTCAATCTACAAAGAATGTATATTTATTTTAAACCTTCGTATATGTAATTGACTTCTATTTAGAATTTCTGATCACCAATTTTATTATATTTATATGTTTTGACTTAACGCTAATTTCTATTTTACAATGTTTTTTTCCTGACATTCTTCTCCTATAATACCTTTTTAGGATTCCACCAAATACCACACAAAAATATTTATTCTCCAATGTATCCAAAAAAATTACCCGAAAACTTTAAAAAAATCTGGTTCTATATTATGGTTATATGGTTCCCTCACTCCTTTCAACAACGTCATATACAAAAAAAACTATGATTTTTCAGGAGATCGTTTTTAAAGTTTAAAAATACAATAAAATGTTTTAAAAATTAATATTAAGCCGCTTATTAAACTTTTTACTGTGCAACAGATCTTTTTATGTAAAACCTGAATAATACCTTATTGAACAATACCTTTTCTTCAAAATGCAAAAACAACACTTTCTGCCCTGTAGCGGGTAAATATTATGTTAAAAATATGCCGTTTTTGCTGGGATAAAGTACATTTTCTGGGCATTCCGAAAACATGCATAACTGAAAATTGACGATTTTTGATATTTGTTAAGTTTTTGAAAGGAGTGAGCGATATGTAAAGCACAATTATATTTTAATTGGTTAATTCCACAAAGTGATTAAAATAAATGACTAAAAATTAAGCATGCGGTGCAGCAAGATGTCTTAGTATTATATATATATTTATATATATATATATATATATATATATATATATATATATATATATATATATATATATGTTTTCCTTAAATGTACATATGTATCTATTTCCATTTAAAACTAAAATTATTAGGAATTTTGTACACCACAAACTTTTGCTATGATTTAGTGACACTTATGTAGAAATTTGGCTGTGTACAAAGTAGGTGACTGCAATTAGCAATTGGAGACTTTTATAGCTGACTAGAATGTGTGGTAAAGTGGTATAATTCCACGGGCACTTAAACCAGCTGATGACAGGTCATGACACGTGTAAATGCCCAGATTTCCATATTCCTTTCTCAAAACTAAAAAAAATCTTCATCTGTGTTAAGATGTGCTTGATATATTAATAACAATTTCTCAGGACTTAAATTTAGTATTTTTGTACAAAGATTTGGACATAGGAGGGGGGACCCAAAAAATGGGAATTTCATCATAACTTCTTTATAATTTTTTCCGGCAAAATGGAAAAAGTTGTTTCACCAAAAAAATTACTACAGACGAACTGATACACTCACAGCGACAAAACTTTGCACAATAACTCAGGAGATGTGTCCCTAACAAACATTAGATCGAACAATGGATATCCCCACTCTCCCTCCCCACCACAGCAAAATTCCCGTTACTTAGGTCTCCCCGCATATGTAGTAAAAACATTATTTCATTAATTGATTCGGAAGTCACTTTATGGTAAAATCTATCCATTTTTAATTAATGTTTTAATTAGTAAATACCACTATTTCTTAAAATCTACTGTGACATATGTTTCGATGCATTCTGCATAATTATGAAAATGATGTGGAATGCATTAAAACACGTGTCACGGTAGATTTTAAGAAATAGTGGTATTTACTAAGTAAAACATAAATATAAAAAAAATATTATTGATAAAATATTTATTTATTTGAATGACATTGCAGTGCTGCACAAATTAACAACAAACTGGACTTGGTGAATGCCGAGAAAAAGGAGTCTGAAAAAGACCTGAAGTCAGCCAGTGAATATTTGCTAAATGCCAGCTATGCCATAAATGATGCAGAAAAATTTGTGAATGCAGCAGGAAGAGAACTAAATGAAGGCTTCCGAATCAACAATCTTGTCAACACAACTATTGAGAATCAAAAATCAGAGGCTCGGGAATTGGATGAATTATTTGATCAAGCTAGAGGCCACGTAGATGTTTTGCTCGGAAAGGTAATGTTCAATTTCCTCTTTGTACTAAAATGAAGTAAAATAAGCATTACAGAGATTACTGGCTACTGTGCTTGTCGGGGTTGTGGAGCCGTCTGCGTGATCCTCGAGTTGGAGCTTGGTTCTACCTGGCTAACAGATCTAACTAGTTACTGATCCCTATCACTGCCAAAACTGAGGCACTTGTGATGATTTTTACGATTTGTCAGTGACAGGGTCATTGACAGATAAAATTATTAACTCACAATAAAATTGGTTTCATTATTCGGCTGTCCAAACTCAAAACACAGTAAGGGACATTTTTTTGTAGTAGGTTTTTCTTGCATTTTTGGACTAAGTAAACTTAGTTCAAAAATGCAAAATAAACGTACTACAAAAAATATACCTTACTGTGTTTTAAGTTTGGACAGCCGTATTTGATTTCACTATTTAGTTTCTAAGAAAAATTACTTTACAAGTCTGATCTAACAGATGGCCTTGGGCTTCTGTATTACATCTAGGAATGAGGCAGGAAGCTTTCAATCATGTATGTACTGAAATATCTAGGGACTTTACATACTGTGAATTGAATTTTACAGCAAAAATGTATTTGCCTTTTTTAATGCTTGTGTATCATCCCTCTTCCTAGCGGAATCACTAATCAATAATAAAATATAGGCTATGCATGAAAGTGTGAATGGTGTGTTTACCGTAGTAATATTTTGAATTTTTTTTGTCAAAACAAGACCAACACCATTTGGAATCTGAAAATGTTCGAGTGATATTTTGTTGTGGTGCTGCTGATGAAAATGGCATTGGCGTTACTGGTGACAGTAGTGGTAAAATTTAGTTGGACTCTCTTTTATAATTTTGCATGTCAGCCTTATTAGCATAAGGAGATATCATTAGCCATAATAAACTACGTACCGATGATTCCACATATCATTTCCATCTGTGATTCCTGAAACCCTCCCTACACAAGTGACAAAAACAGTAGTTGTGTATAAGTGTTTTACCAGTGTTTTATTATTATCTCGTCTCCTCCAAAGTTAAACAAATTCATGACGGCCAAACGCGAATTTCATCAATTAAATACATTTTGCTTACCATTCAAATACGTACCTTTATTTATATTTTATTGGAAAACTTACAGATATGTACATACTTAGTTCCATAACATATGTATTACAATCGATTTGGTTAACTCTAAACCCCGGGGTAGAATTGTGAAAGGGAAATATTTTATTTAGCAATTTTCGTCTTGCTGAACTGTATATTCTTGTAAAAACTGGTACAGTATGTAAAATGCAAACATTTTTAGTAACTTTATAAAGAAATACAATAAATATTTTTTTACAGTCTAAGCAGTTGAACGATTTATTAGAGACGAAAAAAAACAACACCCAAACAGAGCATGCAGTGGAAGGAGCGTCTGCCTACCCAAATATAGTTATGGAAATAAATGCCGCTAACGAGGCAGCCCTCGCAGCTGAAAATGCCATATATAATACTTCGGCTCTGGTAACATTTATTTATCTATCATTTTGGCTCGAGTTCAATGAGGCCAGATAGTTCATATGTAACGTTAACAATACTTACACAATGCTTTCAGACTGATGGTTTAAGTGAGCGAGTAGCCATTTCCAAGGCTGCTAGCACAAATCTTTACCAAGAAGCGTTCAATGCGTTACAAAAGGTGCAAGCAGAACTCAAACCCAATCTAACTAAAGCGGAAAAAGCTGTTGAAAAAGTCAAAGCTTTGAATCAATACTCGGATGATACTAATAATGGTATAGTAGAGTAAGTTCCGAATTTTAATAACCTTTCTAGGTAACTTCCTTTAAAATTAAATTATTATTGCATTTTTTTCTTTTTTCTTTAGAGCTCTTTCGAAAATTCCTGTCATGTCACTAGACCCATTTATTCAAGACGCCACCAGAGACTCTCAGAAGGTAAACGCGACAGCAAACGAAGTGCATGACATCATGGAGCAAGTGCTACAATCTCTCCCGAGCAGTTTGAAACAAGCGGAACTACTACCTAAAGATGTTGATGATACAATAAAATCTTCGGAACTCATCAAAAATCAATGTAATTCTGTTTACATATAATGTTTTATTTATTATTTCCATCAGCATCAGTTCGTCGAAACAACACATTGTTAACTTGATCTTAAATAATTGTTGATGCTTTTACGTCTTAACTGTGGTTTTTGACACATATGTAAAAAGAAAATAGATAAAGTTATGAAATATTCATGTCTTATGGTAAATATATAAAATAAAATATCTAGGTTTATATCTATTGGTAGAATAAAAGGTCAGCCTTTTCAATTAGCAGTTTTTGCTAATATGAAAAGTCTTTCAATAAAAACAGGGAATATTGGAAATATTTTAGCAAGTAAACTTAAAATGCTCCACCAAACAATGATTAATTAATGCCAAAATGAATTAAGCTACATTACAAAATTACAAATGCATTTTAAAACTATTTCAAAATATTATTCTCAATATTATTAATATTTAAAGCATTTACTTTGTGGTTAGTCATTTTTACTTATTTATTTATTTTTTTACAAAAATGTTAATAAAATTAGTATATAACCATTCACCGAGATTTTAACGTCTACCGGTTTCGAGACGTACCCGTCTCTTCGTCAGGAAAATCACTAACACAGCATGCAAACAATACTACCCTTCACCACCATAGCACCATTTACACACTCAAAACTACACAAAATGTCTAACACATGCAATTTTTGGCTGACCCGAAGACCAACATGCACTATAGTTTTCAATACAGACATGCGTTACGAGCCGAAGTTAAATGTGCAATAAAATTAGACCTGTAATGGAATCAACTTATATACTCGTATAAATATATACCTAAAGATATACTTATATACTCGATATATACTTATATACTCGTATATATATACCTAAAGATATACTTATATACTCGAGTATATAAGTTGATTCGATTACAGGTCTAATTTTATTGCACGTTTAACCTCAGCTCGTAACGCATGTCTGTATTGAAAACTATAGTGCATGTTGGTCTTCGGGTCGACCAAAAATCGCATGTGTTAGACATTTTGTGTAGTTTTGAGTGTGTAAATGGTGCTATGGTGGTGAAGGGTAGTATTGTTTGCATGCTGTGTTATTGATTGTCCTGACGAAGAGACGGGTACGTCTCGAAACCGGTAGACGTAAAAATCTCGGTGAGTGGTTTTATACTAATTTTACTAACATTTTTGTAAAAAAATAAATAAATAAGTATTTTAAAATAACTTAAAGATTTCCATTTTGTATAGGACATATACCGTTTTGGTACTAACCAGTCTATACATGGGGATGTAATAATAAAATAATGAACATTACTTTTTAGTGGAAAGTGTAAATGAAGCTCTTCCTAATATCAAACAGTTGGCATCTAGTGTTCAGGAAAAACAGAAAAAGTTAGAAGATACAAAGAAAGCTGCCGAGGAAAACATTGAAAAACTTCGCAAAGCTGTTGCCATGGCCAAAGATCTTGCCAATCGCATCAAAGTTGGTGTTCAATTTGGCCCCACAACAACACTTCAGCTTAAACCACCCGACAATGTTGATGAACTGGGAACGTCTACACATATTTCTGCCTACTTCCGAACTCCCCAAGAAAATGGGTTCCTCATGTATTTAGGTAACCAGGAAGGCACTAAACTGCGAAGAACAAAGAGTGTAAGTACAAGCACATCATTTTAACTTTATTAATCATTTTTGTATGCTTAATAAACAGTGTGTTAAGTACATTATTTTGTTATAGGATGACTTCATGGCTCTGAATGTCGATAAAGGCAAACCAACACTTACAGTCAATATCGGAGATGGACCTATAAAAATCGTCAGTGATAAGACAGTATCGGACAATGTGTGGTACCAGGTGATAGTAGATAGGTATGTAATAGTTATATTACCTTGTAAATGTATGAGGAGGAAGTCCCAATGTCCTTTTAACTATTAAATACTATTAGAGACTAGAAGGAATGTGTATTTGACTACGCATTTTTATCGATTGTTGCGCGGTATGATCGATAATCCTGAAATTATCCAGAACATTGGTCTGTATGTTCCCGATAGTTACCTAAGACAGCGTCGACATAGATTGTTTCACATTCCTATACACAGAGCCAACCTGCCGATGGTTATGCCTGTAGGAAGAGCTACCGCTATGTCGAACAATATCTCATTGGATTTTGATCTGTTCCATGTGTCTGAAGGAGTTTTCCGAAGCGGGATTCTTCTACACTTTTAGCAATAGTTCTTGCATTTATTTTATTTTAATGTATACAATTTTAAAAATTTATAGTTTGTAATGTATATCGTAGTCGTACAGGAGAAAGTGACCAACTGACAAAACGTAAAATGTTCAGGAGGGCCATTTAAGTCACTCTTGCTTGTCAAGAAAATAAACATCAATGCAGTTAGTCATTTTTAACAAGTCAATATATTATACTTCCAAGTTTAAAATCCTCTGGGAAATTTTTCAGGGCAATATTAAGCTAGTGAGATATCAAATAGTTCAAAATCATGTTTTTGTAAACAAATGCACTTGGTCACTTTCTCCTGCATGACTATGATATATTAATTGAAATAAATAAATTGAAATTGAAAATTGAAAATTACTTCTTCCAGAGTTGGCAAAAATATAAAAATGACAATTCGCGAAGAGTTGCCTAACGGTACCGAAAAATTACACGTTACCGAAGATGTTCTACCGGGAACGCACACCATATTCAACTTGGATAAGGACCAGTCTAAGCTTTTCGTTGGTGGCTATCCCAATAGTCTACATGTTCAAGACGACGTTGAATTCTCTTCGTTCGAAGGACAGATTGAAGAACTTGTTATTGGTGACACTCCTGTTGGCTTATGGAACTTTGTTGATGCTCAAGCAAACAACAAGGGAGCCCGAGAAAGGTATTTATTTTTAATCCTCCAAATGTCCCGTAGTATTCACAAAAAGATGATCCTTTATATGGAGCCTAGAGTATTTTCTTATTCTAAACATATTGTCCCTTCTCTGATAAATATTGTATACCTTAAAACCTCATGTTATTAGAGAAAGTTATTTTTGGATCGAACAATTCTACAATTAGCATTTATGATATTTTTCCTGACCAGGGTCATTTTCTCACACTAATATGATTTATGGTATTCGTAGCAGTAAATAATTCATATTGGGTTGGAGAAAGAAACTGGCATAATCATATGATCACAATCGGCTATCTTCAGATTTGTAAAATACTTCAATATTTAAAAAAAATATGTATGCATATATTCACTATTATCATTGTAATTTTTTGCATTCTCTTTTTGATAAAATAAATTAGAAGACCCTATTTATTACAATTAAAAGTAGCAACTGAAATGTGTTCTTAGTTCACTTAAAAAATTTTAGATTTTTTGCGTAATCATGTATATATTTATTTTGAGCAGGTTTTCACCTAACTGAAAATTGACCTAAAAATTACTGTTGTTAATTTGTATTTTTTACTCGCTACCATTTTAGAGACAAGTTGATCAATCAACAGCCTAATACGGGATACAGATTTGATGGTGAAGGTTATGCTATCGTTGATTCGCGGTCATATAGAATGCAGGAGACATCTGATATACAGCTTAAATTCAAGACCTTCGCCGAGGAGGGTCTTCTTTTCTTAGCCGGCAAGGGTGCGAAATTCTTATCAATTGAGATGAGAGATGGCAGAGTTTTCTTACAGGTATGATTCAAAACCGATTACTAAATCATTTTGAATTATTTGAAATAAGCAGAGGTAATTGATTTTTTTATTAATTTTTAGTACAATCTTGGTGGAGATGTATTGACCATTGGGTCTTTGGAGACGTATAATGATGGACGCTGGCACACTCTCAGCGCTTCTAGAGACCGCAAAATGGGCCAACTTAAGATCGATGATGTTCTCATAGAAACTAACGAAGTCAGCGGAAATGAATTCTTGCTTGAAATCTCAGATCAAATGTACTTTGGCGGTTATCCCAACAAACACAACTATACAGAGGTCATCAACACTGGCTTTGATGGCTGCATTGATGATGTCATTGTATCGGGAACACCTGTAGATCTCAGCCAGAACTTGCAAGCATTCGGTGTAAATCCTGGTTGTCCAGTGAAGGTAAATTTGTTTTAACCGGATATTTCCACATGTCTGTATCTACTTGTATGCAACCTCGGGCTCCTTGACCATTGTCACTATCTTCCTTATCCTGCCTACTGTTCTTCCTCTATTTCCTTCCTCATATAGCTGTAATGTCCTCCATCCTGAACTCCTTTACTTGAGTGTCGATCCAATGCACTATTGGAGTGGGCATATGGGTCGTGCTCGGAGTTTTATGAAATATCATATGATTTTTTTTACATTTAATTTGTAGTATGTTTGCTCATCATTATGTTTGTTTTTTCAGTTTGCCAGACTTGTTTCGTTTGCACCTGACTCTCATGGCTATATTAAAAGACCAAATGTGTCATCTTCTAATGCATTCCAACTCAGTCTTAAGTTTAAGACTTCGGCTAAGGAAGGCATCATTTTCTACGCCACTAACAGAGACCAGACTGCTGGAATATCGCTGTCACTTGTCAATGGCACTCTTGTGGCTTTAAGCCAAAAGGAACAACTCACCACAGGCTCCAATTTGTACAATGATGATCAGTGGCACGTTGTTACAACGACACACGATAACACTGCATTAAGAATTGTTGTAGACGACTACGATGATTACTTGTAAGTTTGTTCATCTATACCAGGAATGCTCAATCAATCTATGTATTACGAAGCGTAATTTGATAGATTCCAAAAACTATTGTTAGTTGGGAGTAATATATTTTGTAGGTAGTTATTAGACATGCAGTGTATTATTGGACTGCCACTTGTCCCGCTGTTGCAATAAGAGTAATTGTTGAATAGTAAGTAACTAACCAAATCACTATACTATGTTTATTTTCTTCCAGGTCTGATGCAGATCCTCCCAAGCTTCACTTTATGTACGGGGATCTGTTCATCGGTGGAGTACCCCCTGGTTACACAATCACTCCTTTAGGTTCCGCGACAAGAAAATCATTCTACGGTTGTCTGGGAGATGCCACAATCAATGGCGCCATTATAAATTTCGCCAGTGCTACAGATAAAAAGGGTGAAACATTAGGACGGTGCACCAAAGAACCGAAGGCTTTTACTACTCAAGTTATTCAAACACATGGTAATAGTCAACTTTTTCAACACAATAACGTTCAAACATTTTTTGACTTGTCTTCACTGAAGATGGATCCTTTTACCAATGCCACATATTTGAAAATCTGCATTTTCAATTTTTAGTTTTTTTTCCAATGACCCATTTAAAAACTTTCAACTGTAATACGAACATACCGTAACATTATAAACACATTTACATAGATAGCAACATACATAGCAATTACATAGATAGTACTGCAGATTTGTGACTTTGATATTGGTTAGTATTCAACTTGATCAAGCTCAATGCCTCAGTGGTCATCAACATGTGAATCAGTCAAATCAATCAAAATTTCGTCCGAGTATTATGCTCTTTGACGCCAATTTAAATATTGCAATTTTTTAGTTGAGGTTAACCTTTATTTTTTAGTTCCTATGGTACCACCCGAAGGAAACATCATCGAAGCTGAAATAGATGACATTACAAAACCACCTCCAGTAAGAAAGAATACTACTCGTGTAGCACCAACTAGAACGCAAGGTAATGAAAATAACCATATACAATAAAAATAACATGACACGTTTAGGCAATACATACTTGCGGCTAGTTTTTTTGTTGTTGACTACTAGCCATTTGCAACTATTTTTATTTTAGTCTAAGAAAACTGTAAGGGGCAAAAATATTACAACGATAAGATGCAAGACCAAACTTCGCATTTTGTAATATATTACTTCTGTAAAAGGAATAATGCATGTCAGGTTCGCAAAACTTAAGTAAAATTTGCAGTGACTATACTCTGCAAGAAAGTTGGCCTAGCATCAGTATGAAAGATGAATTTGGTGCTGCTGATTTGGATCTTATGATATGAAGTGATATTTCACACCTCTCTTCATTTTATACCCAATTTTTCTGTCTTCGAAGCGTGGTTCTTCCCATCACCATCACTTACTGATTATTATGAATATATTCCTGTTCCTCTGCAGTCATTTTGCTGAGGTTTCGGTCTGCAAAGTGGGTGATTCTACAATATATTTATAATCCAAAATTTTATTTGTAACCCAAATTCTGTGAGTGCAAATTGTTCTTCAGCCGAAATTATTTATAGCCAGAGGCGTTCATATCCTAAGATTACACTGCATTAGTTTTCATTATTATTTTTGAACATTACTTTGCTGATTTACAGCTCCAAGTCCGGGACGGCCTAAGGAACGTACTACACCGAAGCCAATACTACAGCCAAGAAAGGAAGAGGTAGTAACTGCACTACCCGAGACTAGAACCAAGAAGCCTGCCCCATCGTTTGGTGATAGTTGTAAATATGGTTCTGGAACCGCTAAAGAAGGAAGTCTATTAGAGGGCTTCAGATTTGGTAGGATTTTAAGTCATTTTTTGCACTATCTATTCTTGTATATCTAAATAATTTTCTGTCATACAAATTAATTTAACAATGAGGGACAATCAACCTGCATAACTTCAAACTCCCGGGTAACATTGAAAAAATATTTACAATTATTATTTTATTAATAACTTGTGTGGTGTACTAGATAATTATTTTTTTTGCAATTTTGATTAACGCGCTTCAAAAACAAAGCGGCGTCAATCAAAATTTGATATTTTACCAATCAAAATAAATGGTCTAATGTCTAGTTGTAAGATTACGAAAAGCAACAGAAATTATGAAATTCATGTAACTAAAATATTATTAGTATTATCAATATTATTATCATTACTTATTTTAAATTCTTAATAGTAATATATATAAATAAAAATAAATAAAGTGTATTTAAATATTGTTTTGATAATATTGAAAGTTTAGTAATGAGATTCATATCTGATGAAAGCTGTTTTTGTTCACAAAGCAAAAATAAAATAAAACAAATCTTTGCTTCTTTACACATTGTCAGCGGCCAGTTTTTTCATCAGCCCCGATTCTAATTGGTATATTAGGGTTGTTTACTTATCACAAGTAACCACAAACCCAATTCTGATCTGAACAATGTTTTTTGGCATCTTGCGCCCTACCAAAAGTTAGCAAATAGAACACTTATGAGCGTCTACTACTCTCTACTAACAGTATGTTAAAGATGCTTTTAAGTGTTTCCCGCAAACAATGTGTTAAGCAAAAGTATTTTTAATATGTAGTTAGTTTATATTTTATTTATGTGTGTTACAAATTCCATTTGCTTTATTAAATTATCTGCTAACTAATTTAAGTATGTTGGCAAATATGATATGAACAGATTCGTTTAATTTGTAGGAAGCAAATATGACAGCAGAATTGAATTTGAGAAACTTCCTGCGAGATACAAGAATAGCTTCGACTTCGCTATTGAATTTAATACAACTTCAGAAGGTGGAATCATGTTCTATGCGGCTGACAGATCACATAAAAACTTTGTGGCATTGTACATGAAAGAAGGAAAGGTAAAATCAAATATTGTGTAAAAATTGTTGTGGAAAATTGAAATGTTCAGTTATTTGTAGCTTTAAATGATTTTATATATATTGTACCATCATTAAATTCTACCTTTTTATTGAAAACACTGTTTGTAATGAAAACCTTCAAATAAAAACAAGAACCATCGCACAGTTGCCAAAATAACTGACTGCAAAACTGGCATTGCATGTTAGATTCCTACCTATTGCTTAGATTTTGCAGATTACTCCTTAAAGTAATATATTATTGAACTCATTATTTTTTTGTTCAGTTATAATGAAAATAGAGTTTATGTTGGGTCAGTTTAATATTAAACGTAGTTGAATAAGTATCATAATATTGCAACTACTAATGATAAAAATTGGAAAAAAAAAAAGTTAAACATGTATATTTTTTTGATTACAAGAGTAATAATGGATGTTTTCATAACAATAGTTTATCATCAACAAAAGCAAAGATTTTTAAATGTATCATAGTAGTAATGGATGAAAAATAGAGAAGGAATGAAAATGGCGCCGATATTTTTTTTTGGTCAATGTCAACATCACTGTGATATGACAGTATTAACATAATTTTACAATTGAAGACTTTGGGCCAAAACTACATTTCCTTTTTATACTTTAGCAATAAATTCATTAACATCATATAAAAACAAATATGCGGCATAAAAATATTCTTTGAGCTACAGAAGTTCTCAGTTCATTTTGTCCCTGTTTTACAAACTTATATCTTTCAGATACACTACTCGTATAATTGCGGTACTGGGCCAGCGAGATTGGTTTCCCCGAAGACTTACAATGATGGAGAATGGCATTCTGTAGGGTTCAGTCGAGAGCAAACTGATGGAAAACTCATTGTGGATGATGAACTAGTCGCTGAAGGGCAATCCCAAGGGTCTTCCAACTCTATAATTATGCAAGGACCCTTCTACATGGGCGGAATATTTAATGTCTCTACTGACATACGTTATAACCTACAGGTATATAAATAAGTACTTAAAAATTGGGAAGGAAGAAAGGTCTTTATATTTATGTACATTTGGCAAATTAAATTAATCACTTTATACACTGTGTAACATTCACCATTCTACGTATTATTGATAACCGTTTTACTCAAATCTGGCGATAAATTTGTAGAACTCCATTTTATTTTATAGATTGAACATTAAAATCAGTGTTCTAAAAATCAGTGCTTGATTTTAATATTTAATATATAAATTAATTTTAAATTGTTTTGATCGTAATAAATACCAAAGTCTTAAATTCTTCTAAGAATCTCTAATTAATATTGTTTATTTTTTTATCCATAAAACATAGCCGGATTCTGAATAACATACACCCCTGGCAACATAAATAATGTTGCCGGGGGTGTAGGTTCAATCCATTTGGAATTGTGTGAAATACTTAGTAGGTATTGTATACTTTATTTGAATATTTTTCTTTTAGACTTATTACAGCCCTTTTAATGGATGTTTGCGTAACTTCGCAATGGGCGGCCAGCCAGTCACAGATATCAAAACTAAAGTGGCTGCTTTGTCCTGTGCTCAGAAATTGGAAGATGGAATCTACTTCGGAGGAAATGGATATCTTCGGGTGAGCTATTTTTATTATTTTTTAATACATGAATATTTCCTACCTATCTTAAAAAAAAAACAAAAACTGTATAATCACAATACCTAAACTCTTCTCTATGTTTCTAAAAAAAATCATCATACATACGTATTTCCAATTTAAAATTTATATAAAGGCGCACTTTTTACAATTTACATTTGTGTGTCAACGAGTCATTCATTAATGGATGATGTGGCCATAACACAACATATTTTATTGCTACCCTCCTTTATTTTCCATTATCAATAGTTTATATCTTTTATAAATATTAAGTTCTGTTATTTGATGACTATGGATAATAGAAACAGGTTATAAAGTTTTATTGTGTAATTCTTAAAGTTCATTTTACCAATAGTCACAAATTTTTGTTCTTTGTATTTGTATATCTAAATATTAATTATTTCTAGGCAGTTAGTTACATGAAATGTTACAAATGTAATTATCAGAGTATGTATTATGATTTTTTTATGTTGATACTGGCATTTTAGGAATGGATTGTATAGTAACTCAAAGATTTATTTTAAAATTGTATTCATGAACCTTTAATTGTTTGTTGAAAAATCATTGCAATAATAACTTAGGTTTTTTCTTTCAAAAGAAAATGTAATAAATATACATGGTGCTGTAACATTGTGTTTCTGGTTCAACAGCTCCTACAAAACTTCAAAGTCGGATTGCAGCTTGAAATATCAATGGATATTAAAACTCGCGACCCCTCTGGAATACTTCTGAGTATTCATGGTAAAAAAGATTTCCTCGTATTGGAAATTGTCAATAACACAATCATAGCGAGAGTCGATAATGGAGAAGGACCTTTCCAAGCAGTCTATCAGTTGAGCAACCAGTTCCTGCTGTGTGATGGAAATTGGCATACAATCCAAGGTATGGATAATTACATCTAATTGAACAATCCTTCTCATATTTATCAGACTGAGGATTACAATTACATTTTGATTGTGTTAGTATAAAAAAATGTTAAATGTATTATTTTTCTTATTGAAATAAATATGCGAGTTTCGTATAAGTGAATAAATTGTCAATTTAATGTGAGAAGCCACTAAGTGGCCATTCAGCCCAAAGCTTAAGAGTGAAAGAGATATATTTGATAATTCACATGATTGGAAGCAGTAACCAAGTCTAAAAACACTCATTGGCAGTGGAGATTTTGCCGTAAACTCCGAATTGACTGTATGTATTTTAAAACGCTGAATTCATATCTGATATAATATGTGTGCATGTTTAAGTTTTTATTCGATTTATTTTAATCCTAGCCTAGGAACAACTTCCTCCAATTTAATCACTCACAACACTGATCAAATAAAAAAAACAACTTAACGATTATACTTTTTATAAAAAGTCTTAAAAATAGTCCCGCAGGGTTTGATTGAATAAATTGTTTTAAGGAATTATTGAACAAAAAATAAAAATTACTTCGAATATGGATCATAAAGAAATATATTGTATGTTTCAAATTTATATATCGGATCATTTTGTTCCAGCATTCAAATCAAAATATGTGGTCTCACTCGGAGTGGACAACCACTTCAGTGACCCGGGAGTCGGAAGCGGTCCTAACACTAACACCAAGTCATCTATCTTCATCGGTGGGCATCCCTTCATTCGGAGGGTCAAGGGATCTCGCTCGCGCAAGGACTTCACAGGCTGCATGAGGAACATCAAGATCCGGGAGTCTAAAATAGATATCCCACCAGAGAGTGCCCACGGAGATGTACGCATCGGATCCTGCCCTGTTGACTAAATCGAATCTACTCACCGCATATAAGGACTATTTTAAAACTAATATTCATTCTATATTTTTATCTGTTACAAAATACAGGAAAATTTGGTTGTTAACAAATTCGGTTACAGTCGCAACTAAACATACAGCCAAACAAAATGAAGTTAGTTATATGCCGATACAATTTTTTTTTATCGGCATATAACTAACTTCTATTTCCTTTTTACCATTTTAAAATGTATAGCCCCAATTGCCTATAATGACTTAATCGAGTTTTTTTTCTTAATTTTATTACTTTTAAATCCAAAGTGTTAATTTAAAAAAAAAAACCTCTTCATATAAATTACACACCAACAGCAGTAAAAGAGTAACAAATAAATAATAAAAGTTATGAGATTTTAAAATAAGGATATAACTAAATTTCATATAAGGATTATATATCTTAGGAGATATTCGATTTGTGTAATCTTTTTGCGAATGTGGAAAAGAATATATTGTTTTAATATAAATATCCTTATTTGAATATAATCTGATACTTTTCTCTTGAATATGTCGACTTTTCTCTGCAAAATATCCTTATATGTGGAAGAACTTAACACAGTATCACAAAAATGTTTCATATTTGATAGTAAATCACAAAACAGAATATGTATTACTTTCAATTTGTTTTTATTAAATTAGTATTGCCTCCATTTTATAGAAAACTATTTACATATTGCTAAAATTCACAGTATTTTCCATATTCTATATTTTTTATACTGTTGATTAATGAGGTTTAAATATTTTTTTGCTGTCAGAAAGATAAGTTAAAATTTTACTTATATAATTTGTCAAATGTGAATGTAAATCAATTTGAGTTACTAAATTTTAAAAAAATATATCATTAAATTAACTTCTCTTTTAACGTTTCGGTTTTTTCAATTTCTACTAATTTCTGCTTATTATTTTATTATTAGTTTTTCAATTTTTTTAAAATAGGTTAGTTGAAATATTATGAAATTTCATGAAACAGTGTTCGTCTTCATATTTTTCACATACATATTTGATGATGTTCAAAAGTAAGCGCATTTTAAAAAGGAAAAAAACTATTGAATATTCTCTCTTGTAATTAATAGCTGTAATGTTGCTTGAAAGGGTAATGGTGTAATTAGACCTGTGTAGAAGTTTTGATAAATTCATATTTTTTCTAAAGAATGTGAATATTTCAGGAAAAAAATATATTTTTATGGAATAGACCAATGTATGCCTTTTATCTACCGCGACTTCCAACTTTCTTTAAAGCTCTTTTGAGACTTTGAGAAAACAAATCTTACCGATGACAACTTCACAGAGTACTGCTCAACAGGATCGTGTACGATACAACAGCGATATACATACCTATGTATCAAGTTATAATTTTATATCTTGCTCTCTCCTTTTGTATTTAAATATACTTTTGAATTTGAATAATCATTTTTATTTTAAGAATTATGGCCACTTATACGTATATTATTGTAAACTATAAATTAACAACTTTGAGTAATTTTTATGTCTTATCAAGATAACACTGCGTTTATATGACACAGTGCCCTATGCACCATTGGGGTGCGGATAAGGGTTTTATTTTATTATTATTCTGGAATTAATAACTTTTTTTACTAGAACCAAAACTCTCGCGACTTGCACATTTGTGCCAGATTTAAATATTTTTCCTGTAAATTTTCATTATATGGTTTACGATAGTTTACGTATAAAGGTGGCGATGGATTACTCTAGTAAACGTTTTTCTTTGTCAGCACCTAGGACGAGTGTTGCTTTAATACAGAAAAAGTGGAATTTTATAAAATATTAATTTGCCAATACAAATTCATGAGCTAAATGTATAGGTACAATATTTATGAATAATACAAGCGTACAGTGTATGCGCAATGTATTTACATTGTGATGTACCTATATTTTATTGATATCTTGCCTTTGTCAACTTAAAGATGCATACACATAAAATCATTACATTTATCCTGTAAATGCCTTCAATTGCAATTTTTGCCTATTTTACTTATGTATACAAAATGTAAAAAAAATGTTCCTTAGTACTTATAAAGGTTACACATACTCATCCTTAATATCTTAATAACTGAGAATCTTAATGTTTAACTACATATAATGAAATGTAGTAGCTAAACCGTATTTCCATTTTAACCATATGTTTTATATAGCTATAGGTATTGAAGCTAAAATATTTTTCTGTGGTTATTTAAAAAAAAATAATTATACTGGCAACAATTTTAATAATTAAATTTCATATTATAAACTGTAAATCGAAATAAAATAGGACAAAATTAGATGTATGGCATTGCAGATTTTACTTAAGAAATATAATATAAACACATTTCATTTATTTGGATTAGATTTCCTTGTATTTAAATGGACTTTTTATTTTCAGGATTTTTACAAGATTTTGACATGTATTTGTATTTTTTGTGTCTCATAAAATAAAATAACAGTTTGAAAAAAATCTTTTATTTTTATTATAAACAGATTACATAAAACATCAAGGCACTCCGAGATCATATTTAAAACTAATCTTCACTGAAGAAAATTTTAACTAATCTGTAAAAAAAAACTATTTACATTATGAGCTGTGTTAGTAAAATGTACAAGAAAGTAGCATCAATTTTAATGTTGTGTAGTAAAAAACGTATCAACTTTCAATAAAAACTATTTTCTCTTAGACTAATTAGAATAACATATAATGTACAGGTATTATTTTTAGTCATAGCATTATACAGTCAGAGTTCTAGCCTCTCGGTAATAATTTTTAGTAAATTTCAATAAAAATAACAAACCTAAGATTATATATATATATATATATATATATATATATATATATATATATATATATATATATATATATATATATATATATATATATATATATATATATATATATATATATATATATATATATATATATATATATATATATATATATATATATATATATAAATATATATATATATATATATAAATATATATATATATATATATATATATATATATATATAATATATATATATATATATATATATATATATATATATATATATATATATATATATATATATATATATATATATATATATATATATATATATATATATATATATATATATATATTTATATATATATATATATTTATATATATATATATATATTTATATATATATATATATATTTATATATATATATATATATTTATATATATATATATATATTTATATATATATATATATATATATATATATATATATATATATATATATATATATATATATATATATATATATATATATATATATATATAAATATATATATATATATATATATATATATATATATATATTTATATATATATATATATATTTATATATATATATATATATTTATATATATATATATATATTTATATATATATATATATTTATATATATATATATATATATATATTTATATATATATATATATATATTTATATATATATATATTTATATATATATATATATTTATATATATATATATATATTTATATATATATATATATTTATATATATATATATATATTTATATATATATATATATATATATATATATATATATATTTATATATATATATATATTTATATATATATATATATATTTATATATATATATATATTTATATATATATATATATTTATATATATATATATTTATATATATATATATATTTATATATATATATATTTATATATATATATATATTTATATATATATATATATTTATATATATATATATATTTATATATATATATATATTTATATATATATATATATATATATATATATATATATATATATATATATATATATATATATATATATATATATATGTCTCTTTTTTAACCTTCCCCTCCCGGTGATATGTATTTACTACAACCCGACTTTTAAAATGAGAATATCAATATAAAATATAATAGATACGGGCTCAGAATTTTTGTTTTCCTCTGTAATATAATTATGAATTACACGAAAGTATTATAACATAAATTTATTCATTTGCAGCGATGGAAATAAATAATTTGTGACAAAATCAGGGATACACAAACGTTTCTCGGAGTGTGTGCGCGTGTCGTGCTTTGTTTATATGTGCATGTCATAGCATGTTTACTTTAGTGTGCAGATTGTCTTACACGGCGGTTGTGTCGTTACGCTAGCTATTGCGGCTACTTGCACTGTATTTTTTTCCCTGTTTTCAGATACCAGAGCTAACATTAGAAAATTGTTATATTTCAACATCAATTATGGTCAATAAAAGCAACATTTAAGAATATTTACATTTTTAAACCACATTTTTTTTATGTTGTACAAAATACATATCACCATGCATGCCAATTTTTTTTTAGCACCTTAAGGGAAAGGTTAAGCGAGTTTTCCCTCATGCGTGTGGATATCAGTACATAGTGGGTTGACCTATTGTTCACTACCCTTAAATAAATGTTATTATGTGTTCTGAATTGATTTCTGGAGTCCATATCATGTGAGAGAAGCGTTCATTTTCTTTCCCGTTATCGTGGTTTCTACTGCCTATTCCTGGGTCCGCAGATTTGGTATCCAATCATTCATGGATTTTGGTTTTTCATAAAGCTCATGATGCCCCGTAAAAGCGGCTACAAGAACCATAATAGGAGGATGGGTAAAGACCACGCTGAAGATGGCAGGAGTGGATGCTACCCCCGGCAGTACACGCTCAGCAGTCGCATCCCTCAATTGGTTAGAAAACTACCCAATTAATAATATCTTAGAGAGAGGAAATTGGAAAAGTAAAAATACCTTCAGGAAATATTACCAAAGTTGCTTAATCACACCGTCTCAAAAGACTCCTCTCTAGCAAGCCTGTTTCAACCAGTTAACATCAAATAAAAGCGTCACCCGGTCACCAGGAGATAACAACCAGATCTCTCATGATATGGACTCCAGAAATCAATTCAGAATACATAATAGTGGAGTTTTACCTACCATTAATATTCTTATTATGTTTCTATTGATTTCTGGAGTCCAGGTAAGACCTACCTGGTGCATCATGAGCTTTGTGAAAAACCAAAATCCATGGATGACCGGATACCAAATCTGCGGAAACGGACAGAGCGACCATAGAGAAGGATACTGACCCAGGAATAGGCAGTAGAAACCACGATAACGGGAAAGAAAATGATCGCTTCTCTCACATGATATGGACTCGAGAAATCAATAGAAACATAATAAGTACAGGTTGGTTGAGTTAAAACTTTGAATGTCTGTAAACACATAAACAGTGGTTGGCAAATGGAAGTAATGGCATAGCATTTATTAGGAACAGAAAATGAACACATTTTGTTGCAAGTAAATTAATAT
Organism: Brachycentrus maculatus; assembly: GCF_059751285.1. Taxonomy (NCBI): domain Eukaryota; kingdom Metazoa; phylum Arthropoda; class Insecta; order Trichoptera; family Brachycentridae; genus Brachycentrus; species Brachycentrus maculatus. The sequence continues at coordinate 486,558 of NW_028281264.1, read as the reverse complement.
AAAAAGAATATTTAAAAAAAATCACAATAAGGATTAAATTACCTATATATCGAATGGAGAGAAAACAGACAAAGTGTGATGATGATCCGACCATCGTCAAATCTCTTTGTATAAGCTTATACTCTATGTATGCTATACTCTACATCAACGGGAAATATTATTTGTGCAAAACGCGTGTCATATTTTCTCAATTAGGAAGAAATCTTAATGTCTAATGACCATGTTTCCACAAATAAGTTTTACAAAAACTGCATCTTCAGTAAAAATAACCTAACTTGTACAATATATACATATATGTATTCAGAAATAGATATTTACAAACTTAATATGTATAATAGTGAAAGATAACATATGAACAAATTATACTGTATAACCTCAAGCCTTTCTTAGAAGAATGAAATTAACAAAAATGGTAAAAATGTGATAATGTACATTGCAAAATAAATTCGATTTGTGATCAACAAAACAAGGTACTAGTTTAATAACACACGTAGTGATGATTCACATGTTCATATATGTATATGTGAACATGTGAATCATCACTGTGTATACACACACATATATATATATGTATGTGTATGTATATATACACACAGACACGCACACATACACTCATAAACTATATATGTATTTATATATATAAAAATATATGCAATTTTCAACAAATTGACTTAGATAATCAATATAATAATCTATAAGTAATCAGTTCATAAATAAATATTATTTATGTAGACAATTATGTATTCAAATAAAATTTCAAAAATGAATTCATCACAATTCAAGGTGCAATGAAGTTTTGATTTATGCACAAAACTTCTTGGTATATTATTATACGTGCCAGTAGAGATAATTCTGGACATCTTAGTATTTCCATGATTCATTTGTAACTTTTGCTGCTGAAATCATTTTGTTCATCCTGAGTATAAATAATGATTTTGAAATTCAAAATGAGTAAAATGTTTAAAAATAAAAAGTATTCCGTATAATATGTTTTGTTAGTGACTTCCGTATGTATGTATGTGACTTTTTTTATAGTAAAAGGGTATTCCACTCATTTATTTTCGAATAAATATAAATATAACTTTTTATACGAGCAACAAATTAGAAAACTATCTGGTCAAAAAATATAAGCTGAAATGTCACCTTTTCAGCACATGTTCGTTTGCGGCAATCGGGTGAGTGCTGCCTGACATATAGGCATTAACACCATCTAGTGGTGAAAACGCGCGGATTAGATTATACTTCATCGCCAATATTTTTATTTCATTGAAATGATAAATTACATGTAACATGTTCAAATGAATTGGAAATGTCCAGAATAAATTCCACTACTGTACATATTTTTATAATTCAATTAAAGTAAATATCACTAATTTATCATATTACGTATTTAACATTTTGAACTGACATGGTGGATAAAAATAAAATTAATTTAATTTAAATTTGAATAACTTATAACAATGGAGCAGAATAAAAGCGATGCAAGGAGAACGATGTCAATGATTATTATTAAATGGATATAATTGTGTGGATTTAACTTAATTTAAAATTATTGTTGTATTAAACAGCTTGTACCTACATACCAACCTATAGGGAAATCAGTAATTTATGTAATAATGAATAGGAATGTAATTTTCTTATTTTGATTCTGTCCACATTTTGCATCAAGAGCAGACCATTCACATTAATTATAAATTTGTCAAAGTGTCTTAAGACTCTATGATTCAAATCCTTGTGCAGTGTCAACAATATATAGACACATATAAAATATCTCAGAAGAAAACAATGACCCAAGAAAAAAAAACTAAATATGAAATGCATCCGTCAATTCTATGAATGATTATGAATATTTTATATTTTTTTCTGTATTATCATTTAAAAAGAATACTATTCAATTTAATTGATTGCAATAAATTATTTTCACAATTTTGGAATAGCCACAAATTCAGTAGCTTACATAGTGTCATGAAGATGGCCTCCCCGTAATGAAGCGGCCGAAAGAGCTATATGGAGAAACACCAAACCATGTACAAACATTAAATTTATGAAACTGACATTACACTCTCGTTGTTTTCTCCAAAAATCGGAACGTACATATCTTCTAATATGTACAGTCCGTGGTCAAACAGTGGTACACTTAGAGCATACTAATTATAATCAGACACAAGTTTCCCTATGAAGGAAGTGCTTTGCTTTTGGTAAAGTCAGTATAGCAGTCGAACGCTCAGAGGACACTGCGGTACGCTGATTGAAGGACACTGATGTAGAACAGATGTGTCGCTTCAAGCAATATTTTCATTCAATTCCATGGGCAAATATCATAACCAATCCTGGTTCAAGCATCATATCTTCTCCAACGTGAACGTTGTCACAAGGTAATACTAGGACCGCTTGCTTTCCAGGGACCCTCTTGCAGACATAATTTTCATATAATCTGTTGATAAAACCGGTTAAATGTACATATCTCCCAATAACAGTCGAAACATTGAAAAATTTTGATTTCATGATTCCAAAAATTTAACAAATGAAATAAAATTACAAGAATCATTTTAAAAAAGGGGAAAGAAAATACTTTTTTTTTCAATTCGTATGAATTAGCAATTTTAGGTTACAAATTATTTTGATTTGATTTTTTTTCGATTTACTAATTTTAAATTGAAAATATTTTTTGACATTTCATCAAAGATGAAGAAGAATATGGAAGTCTGGGCATTTACGGGGCTGACGACCGTCATAGGCTGGTACTTCCATATTCTTCATCATTTTTGATGAGATGTCAAAAAATAATATGAAAATAACTCCTGTAATTGGAGATAATCCAGATTTTGTGAACAAGTATTTGGACACACTCAAAATGTTGAGAAAATATTTCTCAAAATATCTACGAAGTAATTTCTACCTGAAGTACTTTGAACCAATGGATCAGGTATTATGCAGTAACAACTACGGGTGATAGATGGTAGATTTGTATTATATATTACAAATACAAAGCACTTGCAACTTGTATAGCAAAGTTTTTCTCAGGAGATTTTTTTAGCTATTGCTTAATATGTGTATATCTGTGGTGAAACGGAAGAAAGGCACAAGTCTGTGGCATGTACTTAAGACTTGTGCCCCCTTCTATGTTACCACAGATATGTTATTTATAATTAAAAATCATTATAATTTAGGATTGGCTAGGATTTTTTCCCGTCTGATAATATTTTAATATTGTTGAAGTTTCTTCTTTTAACTTTTATCCGCGCCCAGTGGTGCATAGGGCATTGCGTTGTATTGACCCAGTGTTATGCTAATTATTACTTACATGAAGGCAAGGTGATTAATCTTGCGGTTCGGCTACCACTCCAGGACAAAATATAAAGAGTAAAAAATTACTAATATTTATTCTAATCCCTCCCGGAAATCAAACCTGGGGGCTCCAGCGCGGTAGCTAAATTCCCTATCCATTACAGTACGAAAGGACCTTGAATTTACCATTAGAAATAGTAAAATGATGATTAGTACCTTCTATTGTTTTGTCTAGTTTCCAGTGATGAGAGTCCGGGAGGCCATCTTCTTTCGTGACAATGTTCCATTAACTCGTCTATAATGTGAGGGGGGCAGCCAGATTCGGAGATGGATCTCTTGATTATATGCTGGATAACAAAACAAAATTCAGTAAGTATAATAGAGAAAAGATAATTTATACCGATGAATATCAACGATAATTGTATAACAACGCCATAATATCACAAACTGCAAAATTGTAGAAAATGGGTAAGCACGCCAAAGTGTTAGTGAATGGACTCTTTTGCGTAGGAGTAACAAAACACAAGTTCAATTAGTTTCCGCTAGAACGCACTCATCGGCACGGACAGGGATAGAATTATGGCAAAATGTAGGAAGACTAGCAGTGACCAAAGGCAGTATGTTTTGGCAAATTGATCCTTACTTGAATAACCAGGCGCTTATTGTATTTTAGATATTGATTTCTTTGTGATATGAAGTGATTCTCGTCAGTCAATTTATTTATAATTCATAAAACAAAAAATAGTTCTGCATTTAGGTACTGCATACTAAGTTGAAAGATGTGGAGAAAAGATTAGACAAAAATTAAAGATCAGAATAATATTGTCAAATACAGAATTTCATGTATGTATGTACTAACAACCGCACAAATAAATGCCAACCATCAACAAAAAGAAAATTTTTAGAGTAAAGAATTTCAAAATGACCATATCGCTTAACACCAATAAAACGCACATATACATAATACACATTAATTGAAATGGAAAGAAAATTTTGAAAAAACAACAGTTTGATACTTGAAATTAAAAAAAAAAACTACTTCTGTCACTCAATTTAAGAAGGTGCGTGCTCAAAATTATAATAATTGATATCAACTTATTACTCTCGTACTGTAGAACGGGGCTACTTGAACTTTGATGTGTTACTTGAGCCCAGTACAAAGAAAATATTTAGATCTGTGTTTGGTCTACAATAATGAATGTATCGACATGATTAATTGTTTCCCTGACAGGTGACACTTATTGTCACGATACGTTCATTATTGTAGACCAAATACAGATTTAATTCTCTTTTTTGTACTGGGCTCAAGTAACACATCAAAGTTCATGTAGCCCCGTTCTACGGGGTTCATTCGATTGGCAGGAAATTCCAAGAATATAAAGAGTTCCCAATATAAGAGAGAAAATTTGTTTTTATGACAAAGCAACCCATTGAAATTGGCAGAGGTTTCATCAATTCCATTTCAGTTATTTGATATGGTATAATGATGTTTAAATGACATGCCTGCAAAGCGTCATCAGGCGTGGAAATCATTCCCCCCCACCGGGTGACCCTGGCCCTCGCGAGGGTGCCACTCCATCTCACCACTTCGTCTCTCTCCATCTGGTCGGCAATGGCCCTCATTGCGGGGTTGGATACCCTCATGGCTCGCATAAAATCCTGAAAATATTAAACCAAATTAAAATGACACCAAGCATAACTCGCTCACTACTTTCAAGAACGTCATAAATCAAAAAACTTGATTTTTCAGAACATTTTTTAAGTTTAAAAATATAATCCAATGTATTAAAAATAAATATCAAGCCACTTATTGAACTTTTCGCTGTGCAACAGATCTTTTTAGGTAAAACCTGAAAGTTTTTTCTCCATTTTAAAAATATTTATTTTTAAAAAATAATTAAACAATACCTTTTCTTCAAAATGCAAAAACCAACACTTTCTGCCCTGTAGCGGGTAAATATTAAGTTAAAAATATGCCTCTTTTGCTGGGATATAGTACATTTTCTGGGCATTCCGAAAACATGCACAAATCAAAATTGACGATTTTTTATTTATGACGTTCTTGAAAGGAGTGAGCGAACTATTCAGCAACTATACTTTAGGCTTTCCGCAGAGAATGACGGAACACGCAATGTTTCATCAGAATGTGGAGACTATGAGGAAAACAAAACATGCAGTTTTGTAGTTTTGGAGTGATGAAAAAGAACTGAATGCAGAAATGTGGATCGACAACCAGCATGATGATATAGCCAATATTTCCAGAAAGGAGTGGCTGAGGAAGACCCAAAAAGGCAAGTAGTAGCAAACAATTACGGAGACCCTCACCCAGCAGTGGGTGGAGGTGAGGTTAAGAGAGTAAACTGTTGTATTGAAAAATAAGTAATCTGTGCTTCGTAATTCAAAACTGTGCATGTAAAGGCAATTCACATTCAACATTATTAATACGCAATGTAAATTTGTAAGTGCATTTTCTCAGAGCAGATACTTCTAGAACCAAATCTTGACTTCTGAGACGAAGACTCTCCGATCCAAAACCGGAAACACATTGCGAGAACGAGTAAGAAATACTGACATCCGGAGCATGTGTAAGACGGATGTGGGGACGACAACGAAGGTGATACTGGAATGATCACATAAACAGAATGTCAGATGACAGACTTCCACGTATCACCCTTCAAGGAATCCCTGAAGGACGCAGACCCCCAGGCAGACCTCCAAAAAGGTGGAAAGACAGCTGGGAGTCAACATCCCAAGAGCTACAAGCCGAGGTACAAATAGATCCTTACGATCTAGAAAAAGAAGTAGAAGAAGAAGAAGAAGATTTTCTCTGAACACATTTTACTGAAGTCTAGCCATAGTATTTAGGATCATTGAGCTTGTTATACAACATAAATGTATGCTATTGTGTGGTTGCCCTCTAGTGGAAGGCATCTGACCACATACAATTATTGAGTGGAAGGTAAAAGACCAAAAAAAAATTGTGTATTTTTACTTATCCTTTTATTCATGAGCAATACCAACATAATCTCTATCCACATGAGAGTTTTGGCTGAATTCTTTGCATCAATAAGAAAGTATGAAATTCCACAAAGTAAATGGTACATTCAGACAAGCATTTAAATATATTCAATGCGTACCAATTAATATTAAAATTAGCAAATTTTTGAAAACCTATATCTTTGTTTGAAGTCAAATTCTACTTTCTATTAAAACATCTTAAATAAGTGTACATATTTCTATAAAACCGGCAACAAATCCTTTTCTTTATTCAAAACCACTCCCATCAAAGGGTGGCTCCAAAATTTTATGGACACGGGAGGAGTGTTTGACACGCAGAACATGTTAAAGTGATAAAGAGACATGTATAAATGTGTATTGAGGTTTCATCTCTATAAAAATTTACAATGCTTATTCATCACTTACCTTTAATAATGTCAGTTCTCTTTTGTGTTCATTTATGAGGAACTTTAATTCACTAACTTGCTGTTGAAAATCACTGATGATAATTTTTTGAGACTGTACCACAGTTCTAAGTTCTCTAATACAGTTATGGGCGTCTAGTTCATCTTTGGGGATGACCATTCCACACCCCTTCTCACACAGAGTAGGCCTCTTGGGATTAAACTGGCAATCTGCTGTGTGGAATTCTAATTTGTCGAGCTTCAGCGCCGACTGGCAACCGTATGGAGCATAATCGCACATTATTGTGAGTCTGTAATAAAAACAAATTATTTCAGCAAACTACTTTTGTAATCATACAATAAATGAGGAAATTTAATTTAATAACTCCCACATTAATAAATATCCTATACAAATTAGCAAATATAAACTAATTTAACTTTATTCAACAATACAGGGTCATTATGAATTGAAGGAAACTGATTATAATAATATCAATAAAATGCCAGTCACAAAATGGCCTTTAAAACTTTGAATGATAAAGAGTATTTAAAAAAAAATACATTCTGTCAAATAAATACCGAGACTAAGTAATAAAACACATAAACTATCAATTATTCTTCCAAATTTATTTATTTTCCCTCAGAATAGGCTCCTAAAGCGATACAGTTTTTCCAGTGAACAATCTAGTCGTCCAAGCAATTATTGTAAGCATATTTCGGATCGCCTTGAGTTTCCTCTGCAAATTTTGTTTTATGTCTTTAATTGAGTAAAAACGAATTCCATTGCAATACCTATTGGCTAGATTGCATATCGTACTCACGTCTCGTCACTAATTACGATGTGATCTATGAATGTGGGTCCATTCTGACTCGTTTCAGCATGTCCTTGGTCAATTTGAGTTTGTAGCTGCGTTTGAACAAATATCAGCGTTTTTGGAACAAGCTGGTTTATCAAGTAAAATTATTCAAAATAATTCGTGAGAGATGTTCCCGCAAAGCTCTTTGAAGCTATAATCATGATTTTCAAGCACTAATCTCTTCACTTGGTCAGTGTTTTATTCAGTATTCGACGTTAAAGAACGCCCAGGGTGAGGTGAGTCTTCAACAATAAAATAAGCCTTCAACACCTTTTTTTAACGCTTTGTACTGCTTAAATGATCCATAATATAATAATAATGTCACATAATGTTTTTGCAACAATTTCAATATGTCTTGATCCGAATGTTTGTACGCAATTCTTTACTCAATTTATTTCTCCATAGTAAAAATCGTAACACGCAATTATGTGCAACCATTGTTTTTGACTGCTGACAACACTCGCGCTCAAACTTAGCGTCAATATGGAGTATAGTTGTGCCAACTTGGCAAGAAAGAAAAAATCTGAAAAATCATTTATGCGGACATTTTGGAATTCTCAATTCTAGTACTTATTTGAAAGAATGTATATTATTATTTTTCAGTTAGCCATTTCAAATTATACATTTTAGAGATGTGTAACTTTGAATTATTTATTCCAAGCCTCAACATGTATTTTTTTCTTCTGATATATCTGCATTACATAGTTAACTTATGCTTGGAATCCTGGCCCAAATAAGAGAATTTAAAAAAATATATAAGAAAATTTACACGGGCAGTCTCTGAGAAACTTATCTTTATTATTCTTAGGAGCAATAAGACACCTCCACAGTACATGTGAACCTTGTACTGACATGTAGAGTGTAGACAGACTCTTACACATCAAAAGTGGTCATTACCTCAAAGAAGCTGCGATAATAGGAATGTTTTATCTTTTTGATAATCTAAGTTACACTTGGTAAATACCACTATTTCAAATAGTGGTATTTACCAAGTAAAACTTAGGTTAAGTATGGATATATATATTACCACAAAGTGACTGCCAAATCAATTCATAAAAATGTTACATTTTCTTGCAGAAAAAAAAGAATCAACATAGCAAGCTTCAGCTGATAATTCAGCGAGGTTTACAGGTGACACTGGCGAGTCCTGCATTGTGAACATTGTTGCGAGCAAGAAGTTAATATTTGCTCAACAGACATGTTGGATCTAGTTAGACCAGAACTGCACATCTAAGGGTTTGCAAGAAAGCTTATGGTATGATTATACCCAAAGTTGGATACAAAATAGCTAACAAACTGGGTGTGTGAAATGAAACTTGCATTATGATACCAAGAATGTGAATAAAAGGAGCCTTACCGAGCTAATAAATTACGTAGTATTCTTGGAACTGCACGTAGCTGTCCCGAAGTTATGGGCTGTCGGTCAACTGGACAAGTCGGCTGCCTACTTAACCATTCAGTTATGCACATTCTACAAAACGCATGTTCGCAAACAGGAGCCTGAGGGAACAAAAATACATTCTACTTTCAAAATTATGGTATTGGACTTTGCACTTGTAAAAACGGTTTCAGTAAAAAGATCTTTTCTTGCGCTGGATAAAATGTGAACACAGCTGTGAAAAATTGACAGCTGCATCGACTATTGGTTCTGTTGACTGGCTAACTACCAACTAGTCATTAACCATTTCTCGAGACGACTAACTGCCAAACATTTTTTTTAATCTAATTGTTTCTTTAGTCAGCTAAGCCGACTAGTCAATACATCATATTGTTTGACAGAACTCCATTTGTCCCATGAGGATGAATTAAATTATCGCTACGGTGTATCAGTAAAACATTATCTTTTCTTGATTAGGATCAGAGCAATGAAATACTCATTATAATGGAATGGTTGACCATATATAGCAGATATATAAAACTCATCAGCGTTTTATAATTAATTAATAATAAATACGGATATTCTTAAATCCTTTCACTGTCTCCGATAACAAAGCACAAAATATAAATATTTTTTTTCACGTTTGACAGAATATTTATCTGCGCATGTTGACAAAGATAATGTGCATGTTGTAAATAAACCAAAGGAAATCAAACATGTACACATTTTAACTATAGAAATACATATAACGCAGTTGAGAAGAAAGATAAAGCAAGATCTAACGGATATTTTCATTAGGATTGGAACAGCTGCAATGTCTGTCGCAAGAGAAATTTTATGGAGCGAATAGTAATCAAGATAATGGAAGCAACAAATGACTTATTATTACCTGGACAGGTTCTTCCAAAACGCTAGAGCATATGGGACATATTAGTTCTTCGTCAACATCGCCGTGAAAACGATTAACTTCGAATCCCATCGTTTAGAGGCCCGAACGTCCTTTTGCGACCACAAAACACAAGACGGGAAACAGAAAAATAAAAGACAACGAACGGGGCCGAGCGGAACGGCTGGCCAATGGGGAGGGGGGTTGAGTTCGTAAACCGTCAAAACGTGACTTTTACACTTTTTCAAATAACAATAGACAATAATGTGCAAGAAAGGATAGAAAGGTAGAATAATCATTGAAAGAGCAATAATTACTCGTACCATTATAATAAATTTAATATAATAAATCGATAAAAACGCTCAAAAAAGTATATTTGTATTTAAATAATGATGCCTATTAGAAATTTCAATTAAAGGCCCTCGACAATACTTGCGGGATACTACTATGTGGTGATAAACCCAAAATATAATACAGTTAAATATTTTGTAAGACAGGAATAAACTAGAGTCGGCTTGTAAAAGAGGAGTAAGAAAGTAGAAATAAGTTCAAATAACTCGTTAAATTAAAAACTAACTAACCATCATGCCGCTTTTCTGCTTCGTTACGCAGAGAGAGTAGAACGCCACACCAACCTGTATTCGCAAACCATCTTCGCCTCTTCCACATTCAAGCATCTTCTCATACATACATACCCGCCGATTATTCTGACTCCTGACATGACCACGCCCAAGTATTTGAAATACTAGATCATGCCAAGTTTTCATCGATCTACTTTTGCTTCTATTACCAACCACATTCGCCTCATTAATTTGTTTTACTATTCTTTCTTGATCCACATACTCAATCCACATGGTTTCACATTCGTTTACAAATCACATTCCTTGGACACATTATACATTAACGAATGAATGAAACGCTGCTGAATACCACTTCTATCTAGTATCTACTTTTAGCCATGGGTTTCAGGAGGAGCTAGCAGTCTGTATGTAAGTCCATAGAAAAAAGCAAAAGTCAATGCCTATTTCGGATACCCGATGAATTTATTTAATGTTGCCATGTTAAAAATGTTATTGCTTTGGTTCCTACTCTGCCACATATTGGTGAGCATGTTTTGGAATACACGCAAACTTTTTTCCCCCAGCATTGTATATTTTATGGCTAATTTCTGGGAAAATTGTCGTAGTTAATTTCGTTAAACGCAACAAAAATGGATTGCCTTATATTGGTTTTAAGTACGTGCAGTACAGACGGACTGTAATTTAATAATAAAGATATATGATTTAAACATGCAGTATCAAATTTACGCGCAACGTGTTCACGCACCGATTGGACAAAAGCACAACCCAATCTAAGCCAATCATCCGTTTTATATACTAACTGACGTGCTGGACGGTATAATGACGTACACAAACGCTCTTAGGGCGTTTGTCCACTACACGGAATTATACGGAATTTTACCGTCCGGCACGTCAGTTAGCGTTTTAAAACGACGATTGGCTTGGATAAGCATGTGCTTTTGTCCATATTTTTTCGGATCGGTGCTCTGGATCAGTGCGTGAACACGTTGCGCGTAAATTCGATCACTCTAAACTGTCGTAGTCGCTTTCATTTTTCAAAACCGGACTGCCGCATGGTAATTACACGGAATTCTACCGTCAGTTAGCGTTTTAAAACGATGATTGGCTTGGATTGGCTTGTGGTTTTGTCCATCTTTCTTCGGATCGGAGCTCTCGATCGGTGCGTGAACACGTTGCGCGTAAATTCGATCACTCTAAACTGTCGTAGTCGCTTTCATTTTTCAAAACTGGACTGCCGGACGGTCAAATTCCGGGTAGTGGACAAGCGCCCTTAGGGCGTTTGTGCACTACGCGGAATTTTACCGTGTAGTGCCCAAGCGCACATAGTCATATAAAATGTAAATGCACATAAAATGGAAAATCACAATGTTAGTGCTTCAAATATAAATTATACATAATACATTCATTTTTATCGTCACCTGAATGCAGAACTACTCTGACTGCAAATTAGGAAATTAACTACTGAGGCAATTAAACTTTCCAAGAGGAGTTTCATTGATTACATGGTGTTTTCGTTTTTTATTTTGAATATTTAGAATCAATGTGTTTGAAAAGCTGATTATTTAAGTCAAGAACATTCTGCACGGAAAAAAATAAAAGAAAGAACACAATATGATTTTTTTTCAATGCGATTTTGGATGTTCTACATCCGGTATTATCACTTGACCACATGCAATATGATGTGAAGAAACAAAAATTAAAATGACAGCACGACGAAAGCAATAGATATATAATATGATAAAGATTTTTTAAATATTATTTTTATTGATTTTTTGTTTTTTTTTTACAAAAAACATATTTAAATAATACAAAATACTTTGATTATAAATATACAATACCTTTCAAATATGACGTTTCTACCTCGCTAATAAAGTAGATACTTCGCTCACTCCTTTCAAGAACGTCATAAATAAAAAACTTGACTTTTCAGGAAAACGTTTTTAAAGTTTAAAAATATAATATAATGTATTAAAAATAAATATCAAGCCACTAACTGAACTTTTTACTGTGCAACAGATCTTTTTATGTAAAATCTGAAGGTTTTTTCTCCATTTGAAAAATATTTAGTTTATTTAAAAAAAATAATTAAACGATAAATATTCTTCAAAATGCAAAAACAACACTTTCTGCCCTATAGCGGGTAAACATTAAGTTAAAAATATGCCTCTTTTGCTGGGATATAGTACATTTTCTGGGCATTCCAAAACATGCACAACTGAAAATGGATGATTTTTTATTTATGACGTTCTTGAAAGGAGTGAGCGACTTGTGTTTAGAGAGGGATTTTTTTTTATAAGCAAAGTAAATTATTATTTAAATTAAAAATAAATAAAGTAAATTAAAAATAAAAAAATATTCCTTGGTATGGAGTCTAGGTAGGGGTGAGTCTTATGTGTTTTTTTTTTATTATTTTAGTTTTAAAGGTTTGTTATTTTTTTATAGATTTTAAGATTACCGGAGTTTATTTAAAAAAATACCTACGTACGTATAATGGTTCAACGCTGCTGTTGATTTACATCTGTGCAATATTAAATTATTAGAAAATCTAGGGTTACGTGAAATTTGTGATAATTAAATAAAAGTTAATAATAATAATAATAATAATAAAACCCTTATCCACACCCCAATGGTGCATAGGGCACTGCTTCATATAAACGCAGTGTTATCTTGATCGTTTATACATGAAGGAAAGGTGATCAGCCCTCCGCTTCAGGTACCAGTCCAGGGTAATATTGAATAAATATTGCAGTGAAAAAATCACTTGTATTTATTTTACCCCCCTGGGAATCGAACCCGGGACCTCCAGAACGGTAGCCGAGCGTGCTGACTATTACACTACGGAGGCAGACAAAATAAAAGTTATATAGATATAAATAAAACAAAGCTTATAATTTTTTTCTTGTTTTTGTATGAAATTGTTACCATCTTCAAAAAAAATATCTACCCAGATTTTAGATTTCTGGTTCTGATTCGTCTGATCGTGCCAAGTCTTTTTCGGCCGTCTTCGTTCTGTTCTCTCGCTCACATTCCCTACATATATTTTCTTAGTCATTCTCTCGTTATCCATTCGCTCTACATGTCCATACCACCTTAAAGAACTCTTCTTATTCTTTTCAATTATCCCTTGTCCAGCCTTACATTTCGTTCTTATATCTTCGTTTTTAATTCTGTCGTACAATGATTTTTCCACACATTCGTCTGAGGGAGCTCATTTCAACGGCGTTCACTCTGCTTTCATCCTTCCTTTGCCTGTTCCATGTTTCGCTTCCAAACATCAGTGTCCGTACCAGCATTCCGTTGTGAACAGCCAGTTCGGCTTCCATGCACATATTTTATTTGCAATCACTCTGTTTAAAGCACCATTTATTATATTCCCTGCATTCACTCTTCTTACGTACATTATATTGTTAATTTTTCAATATATGCAGGCGTTTAGGGACGTTAAAAATCCTTTTAAAACATCACATAAAACTTCAATTTGATTAATTTTCAATTTTATTTTTTAAGCGACATGTGTGGTGCTTTCAGTAAATTATGTACCTACACATACGAAGAAAGCGTTCCGTTTTACAGAGCTTTTTATAGGTACGTCCCGTCTAAAGCTCTTTCCGGTTGAAGCAATCGACTTCAAATTTATTTATATTTATTTAATGTAGTTAAAATTTTTAAATACAATTTCTATACATTTATACATATGGCAAACATATAATTTTAGTTTCGCTGTGCCTCTCCAAAAAAGAGACTGAGCTCTTGTGCTTGGAGAGGGACGTACACTCAAGGTTTTTTATTTTATTTTATTAATTGGTTCAATAGTATTATTCTTTTCGTTCAATATAAAATTCAATATTATATCTAGTAATTAATTAACCCAGTGTTTTTATATTATTATTTGAAGTCGCAACAAAGGGCTTTTTTCTTAGCAGTGACGATTCTGCAGAAAAAACGAACCCGAGACCTCACACATGGAGGTTCATGGTGTTAACCACTACGTTATGAATGCAGTAAATAATATAACTAAGTTTTTTCAACTGTTGGGATAATACGCAAGTGGCGAATTATTTTGAACTTAACTAATTAACTAACCATCATGCCGCTTCCCCGCAGGGGTAGGCAGGGAGAACAGAACGCCTTGTCACTCTGTCTTTGCAAACATTCTTCGCTTCCTCCACATTCATGCATCTTCTCATACATACTTGCCGTTTATTTCGACTCCTGACCCGGGCGCTTTCAGGTATTTGGTACAAGTTTTCCTGTTTCTTTTTTCAACTACATTCGCCTCGTACCTATATTTGTTTTAAACGTTTTTTTCATACTCATTCGTTACGCATGTCCAAACCATCTTAACACACCTTAATTTTCTTAATTTTATCGATAATGCTTATCTCAGCCTTACTCTTTCCTTATTTCGCCATTCGAACATCTATTTGCCGCACACTCGTCTGACGGATCGCATTTCGGACTACTTCACATTGATTTTATTCATCAAAATCGGCGTGGGAGAATCCACTCCACGAAAATGGCTATTTGAAACAACTTGCCGAATGTGGTCGTAAGTGACGTGTTTAGCAACCGGTCCTTGGCAGTCTGATTGAAAAGTAGTCCATCGAGAGATTGGCCACAGTTTGAGAAGCGCGGCGTGTTAAATGTCAATCGTGACCAGCTTACAGCGTTTAGCCAAGGAACCCAGAGACGGAGAGTATAACGGTGAAAGGCGGCCACTGCGCCGCCGTGTGGGGGGAGTAGTTTGTGGAACTGTTCGCCCGAGAGCCAGTCGTGCCCCAGCCAGGCCCGATCGCGCGTGGTTCGTCTGAACGTATCCTGTGCACATTCCCGCTAAAAAAAACATCTCTATTATTCTCAGTTTCGCACAGCTAAACGCGCAACCAATTCCGCAGGACCCTTTCCAATA
This sequence comes from Brachycentrus maculatus, assembly GCF_059751285.1. Taxonomy (NCBI): domain Eukaryota; kingdom Metazoa; phylum Arthropoda; class Insecta; order Trichoptera; family Brachycentridae; genus Brachycentrus; species Brachycentrus maculatus. The sequence goes on along the minus strand of NW_028281264.1, from coordinate 471,258 downwards.
CGTCGTATGATGTGATACGTATCGTAAATTTATGTGAAAGTTTGTGTTGTTTACAAATTTTCGAACTGATGCCTAAAAGTGTCAAAATGTGTAACAATTTTAAACTTTATCAGTTTCTAGCTGGCGTATATTTTCTCGGATTATTTGGAAATGCGAGGACGCAAGGTAAGCTTTTTCGTTTTGTTGCTCCTGTTGTTTCTCCTTGAGATTGGTTTTATTGTTTCTATGTAAAATTAGGTGTGTACTGGTGTAAATTGTGCAACGTTTGTTTATAATAATTACAAGTCATAATCAAAGAAGAAATTTACAACTAAAATTACTTTCCAAAATTTATTCGTATTTTAGTAATTCTTTTTATATTGAGGATCGTCTTTTTAGGCTTGGTGAAAAATAATACTCGGTGAATATAATTGTATATTATCTAAATCAAATTGCTCAAATAATAGTGATTAAATACAATACTTTTACAAAAAAGTCAATTTTCGGCGGGAATTAACATTGATAATCAAAATCTAATTTCATAAACAAAACACAAACACACACACACACACACACACACACACACACACACACACACACACACACACACACACACACACACACACACACACACACACACACACACACACACACACACACACACACACACACACACACACACACACACACACACACACACACACACACACACACACACACACACACACACACACACACACATACACGTACATAAACATGGCATATTGGGAACATTATTCATCTCCATCAAATATAATACTAATATTTCACCTAAATTATGTATTTAAGAATTGAAATAAGGAGTGAAAAACTCCTGTAAACATTTCATCATTCGTGAATTATCACTCGTATATTTATTTATTATAATCTAATTTATTATATCAGGATATTTAACCCTTTGAACCCTATAGGCCGGTAAACCGGCTTTATTAAGTAACGCATATGCCCTAATGGCTGGAATACCGGCCTCAACATCTAACCATTACCCTACGGTCCGGAATACCGGCCTGCGAAGAAAAAACCGAGACGATACTTTTGACTCATTACGACGTCATTACAAATGGCCAAGACGACAACTAATAAAAAAAATTCTCGGTGTTCTTACAATGCATATGTAATTATGAACTTTTACAAAAAACACAAAGATGTTGGAAAACAAATTCAAACTTTTCAAATGTTTATTGATAAATTATGACAGGAAATGATAGCAGGATATCGTCGAAAAGAAATAGTATCAAGTAGAATAACCAACCTGAGTAATCTAAGGTTTCTAAATATAATATATCAAATAATCCTACACACATGCCTGAACGACCAATACGAGCTACGTCAAATAATAGATGTACTGTTTGTGCGGAAAAATACAAGCGGGCAAAAAGATCAAATCCTAATACAAAAGAGAAGGATTTTCCAAAATGCAAAAAGACCGTGTACTGGTGGTCGAGATGTTCCTTTGCATTGGTTCTGTATCTGAAAATTGTTTTGATGTGCGCCATTCCAAACTCCAATTCATTAGATAAATTGATACTTCTAGTGAATATAGTTTTTTTTATGTCAATTATTATTATATTCCGTTATTATTGTTATATTTATGCAATAAAAACTTTTTTCTTTTTTTTTCTTTTGCTTCTGAAAGTTGTGTCCAATTATAAGGAACCAAAAAAAAATAAGTTTTCGGTTTGAGAATAAATTTTGGGTCGAAAATTCATTTTTAGTCAAATATAATTTTTTGATCAAAAATTACTCAGAGTTCAGAGCTCAGGGTTAGGGTACTTGTACAATGAGCGCTTCAGGGTTCAAAGGGTTAAACAACTTACTAAATTAACAGACTTATTAAATACCATTTTATCAACGACTATCCTTACAATAATAAATGTCCTTTGTCTAATAAGCGAAACAGCTGCCGCATACGAATAAATTTCAGTGTTTTAAGGGGATATTTGCTACCACAGAATTTGTTCCACCAGAGAGGTCACATGTCGTACACGCATGATTTTAAAAATATGTATTGATTATTTTTTTCTGTTCTTTGGAATGTATTTTAACTCCTTACCTTTCAATAACTCTTTTATTTTCAAACCCATTTCGAAGAAAACTTATTTTTTCATTGCAAAAACAGCGTTTTAAGAAAAACATCAATGACGTAAATCGTTACCTGGGTTTAAAGAAAGTTGAGTTGCTATTTAACGTATGTAGGGCCTTAATATCGTATATATTAGCGTAAAATAACAACATGCGATAATTTAAGTCGAATTAACGCGATTCAAGTATTATGATTTCTGACTAATTTGCTCTTAATGCGTGGCTTGGTGCGAAAGTTTTGCCTTGTGTGTGAATTGACTTTATATAAAGAAAAACTTTCAAAAATAAACATAATACGAACGCTTAAAAATATGGTTTAACTGGGAATACCTGCTGTTCTCGGTGAAAACGATCCGAATTTATAATATCATATTTCATTTTTAATTGTTCGTGAAAATCAAAAGCCCACATATGTAAATACTATTTACATACACACACCAAATATATATATATATATATATATATATATATATATATATATATATATATATATATATATATATATATATATATATATATATAATTAACCGTCTACTTCTGTAAGCATTCCAGCATAATGCGTATTTATATGTGTGTAGAAGGTGGTTTTTACAATAATATGGAATTTAAATACAAACCTAACCTGTTTTCGCAAAAACCACACAACTAACATTGTTTTTATTGTATATGAAACTTGAATCGCTTTATTGTTTATAAGTGGTACATAGGGAAAGGACTGGGTTTAAAAAAAAGGATAAACAAATTATTTCAAATAAAATCAATGTACTTTCATATATTCTAGAAAAAAAACAAAATGACTTGCGATTTCTAGCGTTGCCGAACGCTGAATGAGATCTGTTATTGCAATTATCCCCTTAAGAAATTATATTGAGACTTGTTTATCCTTTTGACTATGATTTTTGATGATTATGACTATGATTTTGACTATGTTTGTTTGGACTATGATGTGTCTGGATAACAATCCTCTGTGTGTGCTAAAAGAATTCACTATTTGTGCACAAAGATTCGGATGAACTCATATTATAATAGTATAATATATTATAGGTCCGCCTCCGTAGTGTAATAGTCAGCACGCTCGGCTACCGTACGGAGATCCCGGGTTCGATCCCAGAGGGTGGGTCAAATAAATATAAGTGATTTTTTCATTCTTATATTAATTCAATATTGCCTTGGACTGGTACCTAAAGTGGAGGGCTGATCACCTTTCCCTTATGTGTTAAGCTAACACTGCGTTTATATGATGCAGTGCCCTACGCGGATCACGGTTTGAATAAGCGAATGATATATTTTAATGTATAAAATTTTTGAATAATGGATTTTTTTTTCAATACGTCTATATCGGCTCTAGATGTTAAACAAAGAAATCGTTACTATTGTTATGTTTTTTACATATATGTTTAAAACCAATTTCTTTTGCTTATACTGTTATTACTGCTACTCTCAAGCATTTAAAGCTGTCCCACCGCATTTCCAGATCTGATACAGAAGCATCTAGGCTTCCTGCTAGATCTTCTCTTGCAAAACCATCTTCTTTAAGTTGCGAAATTTATTGAAAATGTGAAATAAAATTGTATCCGGTTTTTACTGTGAATTTACATTTAAAAGCTTTCAATATCCCTGTCACTGCCAATCTAAATAAATACATTTCTTGAATGTTTTTCGCAGATAATTTATGGCACATTTTATAAACTTAATAAAATTAAACAACTTTGTTTTAAACACTTTTTTAAAATTAAATTAGTACACTTTTTGTATTTTAATGTTGTAGAATTGATGAAAAACCCTGATGATGACAAGGTTCTTGTCGAAACCGGTTGGTTAAAGTGTACTAATAATAATGTCCGCCTTTCGTAGTGTAATGGTGAGCACGCTCGGCTACCGTTCTGGAGGTCCCGGGTTCGATTCCCAAGGGGTCAAATAATTATAAGTGATTTTTTTACTCTAATATTTATTCCATATTACCCTGGACTGGTACCTGAAGCGGAGGGCTGACCACCTTTCCTTCATGTGTTAACGATCAAGATAACACTGCGTTTGTATGATGCAGTGCCCTATGCACCATTGGGTGTGGATAAGGGTTCGAAATAATAAAAATATTAAAAAAGTGGTTAAAACAAAGTTATTTAATTTTATAAAGTTTAAATAAATACAAGTTTGTAAATACACCACCAAATTTTCTTGAAGTACCGCTATTCTCAAGCAGTATTTATAACAACAGAAACAAAAATATATAAATAATACACTCAAATTGCGTTATTATTTCAAATGTGAAATCTGCGGTGAGCACGCCACATGCAGGTTGAGGTTTCGTGCCAGCCGCTAGTTGATGTCGTCTTATTAGATTCCGATATATGTACAAGTACTCTTCCAGTGCGTCGATTGAAAATATGTTTTGATCATTTTCAACGTGGTTTTTAATTTAAGAAATAACTTAAGGCCCAGTATTCATTAAGTCGCAACTTTGTTTTCTCTAAATCTAGGTAACGTTTTACGTAAATGATTTTCTCTGAAAACATCGTTTTCGCATTGAAAAAATAACTTTTTCTTCGAAATAATTATACAGTTTTGAAAATAAAAGAGTGTAGGAATATGAAAAATTGAAAAAGTGGCACTCAAAAAACTGATCTAAGGCGTAGATGTTCGGGAAATTCATGAATGTGGAAATATCTCGAAAACTAAGGCTAGACTCTGGAATGAACTACCTCTACACGTAAAAAATGCACCTTCTATTTTAACCTTCAAAAAACGCCTGAAACATGATTACCTTACCTTAGAACCCTAACCGTCCATCTTCTCCTCCCCTGACCCCTCCTCTCTTCCTTAAACTTTCTACCTGATTCCCTTTTCCCAGCCTTCCTTACTCTATCGTCATTTTGTTTTTCTATTCATGTTACCCTGTTTAAATTCTTAATTTGTAATTATGCTCTCTTATGTTTCTTTGTTTTTCTTTTTTCTTATCCTTGTCTTAACCTGTTCCAGCATTATCTCCCCACTAATTTCTAACAGACATCAAAAGGTACTAGCCTAGATCGTTCACACTAGTCTGTTCTGTCTGTCTGGTTGGTTGGAAGATATTGCTTTATAGCAATAAGCCCGCCAATGTACACACATATTGTACAAAAAGTTCAAATAAATAAATAAGGCTCTTTTACTGCCATATTTAATTTTTTTTGTAAGTCATAAGCTGGCCTAACACTCCTTAAAAGGAATACATTGGATTATGGGACATCTGTACATATAACTCCGGGATATCGACGTTTTACTGTACTTTTATGAACCAATGTTTTTATCCGTCTGTTAATGAATGATTTTGGTTTAAATTTTATTTGTCTATGCAAATTTTATTACATTTCTTTTCATGTAATTTTCTCATATTATTGTATATTAATTTTATTATTTAATTTATTACAACTTAACTTATATATTTAGGACACGTGTCAACTTTGTTTGTACGAGTATATACAACTTTAGTAAATAAATCAATTAACAAAATATGCAAGTATAAAAATCTTCGCAAAACTTTTTATTCAAGTTTAACACTGATCATCGACATTGGCATTGCCAACTTGGTCTAAATCTACTGATAACCGGTTTAATCGTTCTTATAAAGGCAAATCGACGCTATTTTAGAGTGTTAAATTTTTATTTAAAAAAAACGGCAATTTTGCGAAAAAAGTTTTATTTTTATCAATATAGGAATTGTTTCAAATAAATTTTATTTAATTTAAAAATATTTTGTGTCTGTAATCGGAACTTTTGGATCATATGTTTTGTTCTCGATATACGTACAAATAATAAAAAACTCCTTTAAAAAAATATTATATTCACATATATACATTTTTTGTTTACATAATATTGAATTTTAAGATTATCATATTTGTTTTTTCTGACTTTCATTTTATTTTACTATTTGTAAATACAAATATTGACCTTCCACCTCGCTACACATGAACAATCGGATCTTAATGATCCGTTTAGATATATAAGTGACTGGATCTTTGTTCTAATATACTTTTTTTTCGTTTAATAGATCATTAATTCACCGGCTTAGGTGATTCACTCATTCAGTCGTTGTCATCGATGAGTGAGGGTCTAAAAATCGTAGTAATGTTACATAATCTAGCAATATCCGAAAAGACAAATCTTCCAATTTATCCGATCTTTATGACCGGTTCATTTATCTGGAACAGATCTTCTAAATAATCTTCCGAATCTCTCCACATCACAAAATAACAATAACTATTGGGTACTATATTAGAATTTTAGAATTTTTTTAGAATTCCTTTTTTTTAGAATTTTACCATATCTATTTATTGAAGAAAAAAATTATTTTCTTTATCTCTTTCCCTTTCAATAACTCTTTTCATTTCAAAACCTTTAATTTATTTCTTAGAAAATCTGATCAATACCAAAACGGTGTTTTACGTAAAAAATATCAATTACATAAAATTTTACATGGGTTCAAAAAGAATTGCGGGCCATCGATTATCCTGCCTGAAAGTTTATACTAAATACCAGAAAAGAATTACATGAATATATTTTTTATACCTATAAATAATAGTAATAATGATTAATATAAGTTTCATCAGAACCAATACATCTTTCCTTGGACACAAAGCTTTTGAAATTTGTATTTAGCCACGTGAAAAGGCCAGCAATCAATTGTTGATCAAAAAATGATCGTTTCTCAGGCCTTGTTGCAAGATTCGAAGTCGCTACGATAGATAAGCTGAAGACATTAGCACCAGCACAACGCCGAGTTATGCTATCACAACATTGCGTAACTCAATTAAGACACCACAATACTTCCGTTGTTAATTCTAGCGAAGTTGAGGAGGTGATAATAAAATGAAATGATGTCCTCCTAAAAGTTTTAACGATTATTTCCTGTATATTTATCGTGTATAAATTTAACTATTAAATTATATGGTAAAAATCTCATATTTGAAGCTAATGAAAAGTAAAGAATACTATAACAAGATATTTTTTTTTTCAATAATAATATTCAAATATCAAATACTTACAGTAGATACACCCTAAAATATTGAGATAGGTTCCGCGTTATAGGAGGTTTGATGTTTTTAAATTGTGTTTTTATACATTAACAGGCGAAAATGACTTGGTCCGTATATTCATACCGACCTACTGCGTTATACGGGGAACAATCCGAGAAATAAAGTTGCACTTAACACGTACTGGGCCTTAAATAAAATTAAGTTGCGAATTATCGTATGTTGGGCCTTAATAAACGTAGATGGTTTCTATCGAATGATTAGGGGGAAGATAATAATTATCGTAATGTGATTAGGGTTCGTGGCCACAGGAAACGCAGTTGGTTCTCACGTTCGCCACTTAATTTGGAAAAGTAAAAGTGAAACGTTGTGCACTACCGCGGTGTTTCAATCGCAGTAAATTGTGTTCGCTCATGACGGTGACAAAATTATTATTGCGAGTCTATCACAACACAAAGCCGTTTTAGCAATGCGACTAGACTGTTTCCGACACAGTGCGAGCCACATTATTTCAACAGCATTTACGATTTATTTCTCGAATCCAAATTCTTTTCAGGTTCTTTTAAGCCGCCATCCGCATCCAATGAATGGTGTAAAATACATCAAGAAATTAAATTAAGAGTTAAATATGATAAGACAAAGCGATCCTCTTCATGTAGCTACCAGCCCCTGTTAAACTTAATTAATTTTACGGTGTAAATATATTTTATAAAGCTATAAATGCTATAATTTTTAAAAACGTAAAGAGAAATAATGTAACATTATTCATATTAATTCGAAAAATACTGTAGGTATTAACATATAATAAGATCAATTTAACATTTTTATTGATTTGGTGTTTAATTAGTTGAACTCCATTTTAATTTATATATTAATTGTTAAATCAAACACAGATTTTTGAGTCTACCAAGTTGTATTTTATTGTAAAAAAAAACATAAAAATTCATATTGTGACAATTGTTTCGCCGTATTATTGTCAACTTATATTTTTACTCACGCAAATCCACATATGATCAATCAAACATTAATTGTATATTCTCGCATTCGAGTGTATCCTGCCTTAAATGAACCACTCGTAATATAATTCATTTGATTTTATTAATATACATATCTTAGATGTATGTAGGTCAGAATGTACGTAATACTTTTCGTGAAAATATACGAATTCCGTTTATTCCGGTGCTTAATACGAAACATTATGTTAATTATTTTGACGTAAGCTGAATTTGAAATCGAATGCATTCTTAAAATACATATATTGCATGTGGTTTAAGAATTTTTTTACTTCGGATGTTGGTAATTATTTTTTTCCTGAATATCTTCCGATTGAATCCGAACTATAAAAATGGTATTTTAATAATAATAGGTAGCAAGAACATAAGAGATAAAATCAAACGTAATTGTTTTTAAATTTATGTTTTTAACTTATTTAATAAATGATTCAATTGAACGTTTTTTTAAACAAATCATAACCAAGATATACTACATAAAGCATACCAAATAATAAAATTATTTTAATATTTTATACGATGCAATTACAATACATTGTCTTAAGACGGGGCAATTCGCCATTTTTATTGTATCCTTAACTGACAATCAATTCATTAGTGGTTAAAAATAAGTACTCAGTGAATTCCAAACATGCACTAGGATTTTTTGTATTGTAAATATATAAAAGTTTAAAGAAGAAGCTTTTAAAATGCCACAGTTAACCCTTTTCGCATTATACAGCATCAATTCAATACACGTTCGCGTTTTTTGATAGTCAATTTTTCATTGGACTTATCTTCTTAGCGGCTATAGATTTCTCTACCATTCAAGGTAAAACCTATACGTATTATCTTTTTGAAAAGTTATAGAACAAATGAGTTTGAATACCACAATACATCAAGGTTAAACCGTTACGCTTTCAAATACGATTTTGATTGAGATTATATACATATACATTTATATACATATATATATATATATATATATATATATATATATATATATATATATATATATATATATATATATATATATATATATATATATATACACATTTGGGTCTCTTTTTATGCATTATTTTTAAAAACCACATAGGCAATGTGGAAACATGACAGATGTTAAAATAAATCTCTCAGTCAATGACTTCGGTGAAATGGCGTTAGTATATAGTAGATATGAACAAAGTATCTACCCGAGTGAATTAGTTTGTAATTCCTTTCACGTACGTATATGTACTTAATCGCACACGTATACTTTAATTAATTCGCTACCATTATGTGTTATGGATCGAATGAAGAGTATCATAGTGCACAGTTACACCATGCACAACATTGCTGACAACATCCTTATTAGATTGTCTATTTAAATGAAAGTAAGTATTGTACACTAAAGAAAATGACGTACTGTACTCGTATAGCTAATCAGAGCTGTTGATTTCATTGACGTTCCATCATAGAAAACGAGAGAGATGTTTATTAGTATATTTCAATTTTTAAATTACATTAATTACCGAACAAAATGGTTGTAATCGGTGGCCTGGAGGGGAAGAGAGGGAGAGGAAGATCCCCACACTATGGATAGATCAAGTTAAGGCAGAAACAGGCACCCCGGCGGTTGGATTAATAAGGAATAAGATGAAAAGAAAAACAACTATGTTTTACACTGAATGGAATATTTTACAAGATAAAATGATTATTTCATCAATTTAATTTTAATTTCATTAATTTTCACTCTGTGTAATATCTGTCCATTTTTTATTTAATTTTTACTTGGTAAATACCACTAATTCTTAAAATCTATTGTGACACGTGTTTCTGTGTTTGAAAATGTCGCGAAATGCATCTTAAAACTTATATGAAAAATAAAATTATTATGTCCTTGCTCGTGCGGAATTAGACGCGTAGCGTCGACGTCACGTGTCTCTTGCAGTAAAAGTCTGTTTTAATAAAAAAATGTCAACAGGTACTAAAGCCCTGCATACGATTAATAGCAACTATACTTTCCTAAAACCCAGGTAACATTTGACGTTATTGTTTTTTTCTTTTTAAAAAATTGTTTTCGTATTGAAAAAAATGTTTTTCTTTGAAATTAATATATGGTTTTGAAAAGAAAAGAGTTGTTGAAAGTAAGGGTTAAAAAAAGTTTTTTTTAATGTATATTCTAAATGCGAATGAGAGCTGTTATTGCGAGTATCCTCTTAACATTGTGTACTATCTTTTTCTTACTTTCAAAACCTTTCAACTGTCGCCACACTTGCTGAAAGTGTTAGCAAACTAAACGCCTTGGTTCATGCATAATTGGTGCAAAAAACTAAAGCACGTGTTTACTACGTTTTTTTAACAAATGCCAGTTTTCACGCTTGTGAAGGCAGACACGTGATGGTAATAACGCCGAGAAGTGATTACATTATCAAAATTCATTGTAATACGTTTTTAAGGTCTTCTTATTTTAATTTTAAAGTCATAAAACAAAGTCACAAAATCTATTTCTGGAATTAAATTATATAAAATTATACTTAAGACCTTTACTATATAATTTTCATAAATTTATTATTATTATACAATACTTAAACTCATAAAATTATGTAAAATCATGGTTTTCAACCCATGCCTTGTTGTGTATGTAACAGAATTTTGTCTAGCCTCACACCATTCTGATGATGTCGGTTACGACGAAACCCGGTTGCTGGTCATATAAAATTTATGTGGAAGAACTACATAGTTGTTATTTAACTAACTACCTAACCATCACGCCGCTTCCCCGCAGGGGTATGCAGAGATAATAGAACGCGACACCACTCTGTCTTTGCAAACATTCTTCGCCTCTTCTCATCTCCTCATAAAATACATACCCGCCGATTATGACGACTCCTAACCTGACCACTTCCAAGTATTTGGCATACCTGATCGTGTCATGTTTTTCTCTGTCTTCCTCTGCTCCTTTTTCCAATTACATTCGCCTCATAAATTTGTTTTACCGAAGTAAGTTGGACATGTGGAATGTATGAGTGAAGAAAGAACGGTTAAACAAATTTATGAGGCGAATGTAGTTGGAAAAAGAAGCAGAGGACGACCGAGGAAAACTTGGCACAATCAGGTATGTCAAATACTTGAAAGCGGCCGGGTCAGAAGTCGTAATAATCGTCGGGTATGTATGAGGAGATGCATGAATGTAGAAGAGGCAAAGAATGTTTGCAAGGACAGAGTGGTGTGGCGTTCGATTCTCTCTGCCTACCCCTGCGGGGAAGCGGCGTGATGGTTAGTTAGTTAGTTAGTTTTGACGGGAATCGAACCGAGCGTCTACCCAGCTACGCCACGGCCTGCCTACATGTCCGATATCTGAAAAACAAAGTTATTATTATTTTTTGTAAATAACAAAGAAACACAATCCATAAGTGGTTCCGTTATCGTTAAGTCGATATTGAGTAACAATTTAATAGTAGCCGCTGGACGGAGATGTCTTTCCCAATGCTAAATGATGCAATTGAAAATATAGCCTACGAATGTGCTAGAGATATTGATTTTCGTGAATAGCTGTTGTACAGATAATGCTGGGAACCATTGGTTGGTCAAAAACAAATCTGATGTAGAAATTCTTATTCTGTGCATCGCTTGGAAAAATACCCGAGGGAAATGAAAACAAAATAGACATCTTTAATATAAACTAACTATTATTCAATGTATTATTAGATTAAAACCAATATTTTTAGCTTTTCCACTTTTTTTATTTGACCAGCGACCGGGTTTCGTCTATTATTCGTAACTATTATTATTTTCGTAACTATTATTTTTTTACATCTCATCAAAGATGAAGAAGAATATGGAAGTCTGGGCATTTACGGGGCTGACGACCGTCATAGGCTGGTTTAAGTGATCACTTTACACACGTGTAACATTTACCAATTCTACCCATTATTGACAACCACACTACTCAAATTCTCGGAAGTTCTATATATATCATCTCATATTTACATCTGCATCTGCGAAGCTGCGAGGGCTGATCACCTTTCCTTCATGTGTAAAAGATCAAGATAACACTGCGTTTATATAACGCAGTGCCCTATGCACCATTGGGGTGCGGATAAGGGTTTAAAGAAAAAAACTATACTTATATATATATATATATATATATATATATATATATATATATATATATATATATATATATATATATATATATATATATATATATATATATATATATATATATAAACCAATTTCGAAACCTTGTTCTTGGATCATTATAACTTCACTAGAGACATCTATTAGAGATGAAGAAGCTTTCTTACTGAGCAGAAACTTTTTTATTAGTATGTGAGATCCGAATCCTGGATATAATCACATGCATGAGAAACGCCAGAAAATATCATTTTCATTTTTATTATTTTAGCTTATAATTTCGCTAGTTAATTTATTTAGAACATTTTGAGTGTGTCCAAATTCTTTCACAAATTCTGGATTATCTCCAATTATAGGAGTTATTTTCATATTATTTTTGACATCTCATCAAAGATAAAGAAGAATATGGAAGTCTGGACATTTACGGGGCTGACGACCGAATTGGAGATAATCCAGATTTTGTGAACAAGTATTTGGACACACTCAAAATGTTGTAAATAAACTAACTAACTAACCATCAAGCCGCTTCCCGCAGGGGTAGGCAGAGAGGATGGAACGCCAAACTCTTCTGTCCTGACATAGACTTTTGACACCACTAGATTTTAGGTTCCAATTGATCTGATCGTACCGAGTGTTTTTCGGCCGTCCTCGTTATATTCGCCACATACACTTTCTTAGTCATTCTCTCGTTCTCCATTCCCTCCACATGTCCATACCACCTTAGAGGACTCTCATTTAGTGTTGTAATTAAGTAGTTTCAAAATAGTCATAAATATGTCACTAAGGCTGGTCCATTTACAGAACCGAGTTGTCGGGATAAATCGTCTCAAGGACGCATCACGAAATATTATGAGAACTTAATTATACATTAATTACTTGTTAGATGTGTTAATGTCTTCTGGCATATAAATGGACAAAAACATTTCTTATTAAACCACGTGGAAATATCCACATGTGTTGTATAATACGTCCTACCAAGTGACATACGTACGCTTTTAAAATGCTACTTTTTGCGGATCAAATAGGTCTCTGAAATGCAAGAATGAGTAATCAAAAATTCATGCCTTGTCGATTTTAAACGTGGTTTGAACCAGTAATTTAACTAACTTTATGCGTACTTGTGTGTATATGTCGACGAACCCTACGTAAAGTACTCTGCAAATCTGTTACTTTACAGGAGAGAGCTTGGAAGATTTTTTCAACTTATTTTTTTTTATTAATTAAAGTTTTTATCTGAAATTCAAAAACACGATAGAATAATCTATTAAATCATTTTAAAACTTTATGCTTTCTCAAAATTAAGTAGTTAGCGTTTAGGAGTCCAGTTCATTTCGAAAATTCGATGTAGATAACATCTTATACGCCTGAAAACAAGGCGTATTTTTATTATTATTATTTATTATTTATATTTGTAGATAATGGTCTGTTGATAACGCACACCAAATATCTCAAAATTGATTAGTTAGAGCACTTTACTTAGGGCACGTCGATATATACACATGTATAATTTTTTTTTAAATAAATTGATGGTGGCACCCGCCGTGTGGCATGTTGCGCCTTCTTGTTGAAACCACAGCTCTGTTATATCAATGCCATTCAACTGAGGTGCGAAGAAGTCAGTAATAATTATTCTGTAGCGCTCTTCATTGACCGTAATGAACATATGTAGTACGTGTGTGTGTACTTATATGTATATAAGAACTTTGCTTATTACATAGGCTACTAAATAACATTAATTAAGACCTATTACCGCTATGAAAGAGGAAATCGTTTACAAATAGATACGAGTATGTTACCGATCTGAATACTAGATATCGTTCAGTGCAACAGGAATAGAAAGTTATTTCAATTCCTTATTTTCCGAGAAACTCTACTAGCTAACTGCTGTCAATAACAATTATCTGGCAAACGTTTCTTTTATAATTACAAGAATCTGAAAATGCAAGTGCACAAATGCGTTTTTTCTACTGCCGCATGCCGTTTATATTTTTTACGTCTGATCTGGTCGGTAATAACGACTGTAGAATTTTAATAATTACTCTGTGTGTTAAGTACCGTACCCATAATAGCTTCTAATGACAGTGTGTTTGGTGTGGGTTTACTTTTTTTATTTTTTAAATATATAATTAATTCATATTTAAATTTCAAAAACAACGTAACATATCAAAAAACTTGACTTTTCAGGAGATCATTTTTAAAGTTTAAAAATATAATGAAATGTATTAAAAAAAATATCAAGCCACTTATTGAACTTTTTACTGTGCAACGTATCTTTTTAAGTAAAAACTGAATGTTTTTTCTCTTCTCTTAAAAAAAAAATAATTAAACAATACCATCTCTTCAAAATGCAAACACTTTCTACCCTGCAGCAAGTAAATATTAAGTTAAAAATATGCCGATTTTGCTGGGATTAAGTACATTTTCTGGGCATTCCGAAAACATATTCAACTGAAAATTTACGATTTTTGATATATGACGTTGTTGAGAGGAGTGAGCGATATATCAAAATTTTCAGCGTTAAATAATATTTAACATTGAATGGACGTCCATAAGTTTGATAATTATAGATGAATCGATTAAAAAAAAAAACCTTTTTATTAAGCAAAAACACTTTTATTAGTATGTGAGGTCCGAATTCTGGATTATAGTCACATACATGAAAATATAAAAATAATATGAAAAATAAATCGAATAATTGGAGATTATCCAGATTTGTGAACAATTATTTGGACATACTCAAAATGTTGTATAAAGATATACATATACTCGTGCGTTTTTGAAATCCACAAGGTTTACAATATTTTCTCACATATATTTCTCACTCAATTTCCTATACGACATACGCAACCTTCGCTCAGAACCGAATAGAGAACTGTATTGTGAAATATCAACAACGTAATTAAATCGAAACAATTGACTAGTACTTTCAACGCTCCACTTGTAAAAAATACGTTTAATTCAAAGCTTTTTACTAACTGATTTGCTTTTTTTAAACAAGGAAATGAGGTAAAATTTAAACTGTTGCATTACTCTTTGAAAATGAAAGTTGAGCCGAATTATACGAGTATACATATATTTTTATGGGTTAAATTCTACAAGTTAAACTAAATCATAAAATTATGTACAAAATATTTACCGTGTTAGTGCTACTAAAACAGACGATCCAATCACATTATTTTTGACATCTTATCAAAGATGTGGAAGAATATGGAAGTCTGGGCATTTACAGGGCTGACGACCGTCATAGGCTGGTTTTAAGTGATCGATTTACACACGTGTAACATTCACCAATTCTACCCATTATTGACAACCACACTACTCAAATTCTTGGAAGTTCTATATATATGAACCAATTTTGAAACATTGTTATTGAATCACTAGAACTTCACTAGAGACATCTATTGGTGAGATGAAAAGAAGCTTTTTAGTGAGCAGAAACTCTTTTATTTATGTATGTGTTTTTTTATAAAACTGACTTATTTAATTTACTACCACTTTTGGGGTGAAATGCACTGCCGACAATTTCAAACACTGGCCGCTACGAATATATGTACAAATGTACACTTAGATCTCTTTTTATGCGATAGATACGTTCCACGGGGAGTCGCATAAAATAAAATCCCTTAAAAAATGACTCGAACTACGTACAAAACTGGGAGATAGGTTCCATTATGTTAAAAAAACCGCAGAACTCAAACTCAGAACTACCATCGGCTGATCGTTTCAAAAATCCAATCAGCCATCCTTTGGTAGGTTGTATGTAACCTGCACTAGTCTAAATGTATATATGTATATATATATATATATATATATATATATATATATATATATATATATATATATATATATATATATATAAATATATATACAAATATATATATTTATGTTTATATATATATATATATATATATATATATATATATATATATATATATATATATATATATATATATATATATATATATATATATATATATATATATATATATATATATATATATATATATATATATATATATATATATATATATATATATATATATATATATATATATATATATATATATATGTATATATATATATATATTATATATATATATATATATATATATATATATATATATATATGTATATATATATATATATATATATATATATATATATATATATATATATATGTATATATATATATATATATATGTATATTATATATATATATATATATATATATATATATATATATATATATATATATATATATATATATATATATATATGTACGAGGATTTATTTATATACATTTGCAATATTGGTTTAGGTTTTTAAAAAGTAATTACATATATGTAATTAGTCGTAAAATACTTTATAACGTGGTAATATTTTCCTTTTAAAAATTAAGTGTAAATAATATGTAAAGTGGGTGTATAATAATAAAATAAACAATGTGTTGCTTTGTAATTAAAGTTTATTCTTAATTTATCTTTATAATAATTTTATATCTATCTATCTATCTATCTATCTGATTCTGACAGTTAATAATATTATCGGATCTCTTTTGTTTAATTCTGTGCGACGCATGCGACATCTGGTGGTAGAACTGTTTTATGTAGGTACTAATTGTAGGTACTTAATAAAATGTATAGGTAGGTACCTAGTTATTTTATTACATATATATATATATATGTACGAGGATTTATTTATATACATTTGCAATATTGGTTTAGGTTTTTAAAAAGTAATTACATATATGTAATTAGTCGTAAAATACATTTGAAATAAATGCCGCAAACGCTCTGCATTTCTTTTATTTGCACAAATTAATGATTTCCGTAATTAAGTCACCACGAAAAGAGGTTAAATCATAACATGATGTATGTACAATAGACATTTTTTTAATTTTACAGATGTAAGAATAACACGAATAAGAATTACTTATTGATAAAAACAAAACAATATTACACTATGTATTCTTTACTTTGTTAAACATAATAAACCCACATTCCCATTATTTCACTACCGGAAAAGGAGGCTGCTCTAAAACGTTAAACAATGAACTGTTCAGAAGATCTGAATCAAAGAGTGTAAACTAATTGGTTAAAACAAAAGTCTAATGACATGCCAACTTGGAGCGCAATTCGAAACCCGTTCATCGAATGAATAGGGTACAGTCATGGCCTTTTGGTTACCTCAGTACATTTTGTACGAACCTTTTACGTAAATATACAGGGTGATAGGACCAATTATTGACAGCTTTACTTCCTTATAATCTACCAATTAATAGCAACAACAAAAAATTACGACTTTTTTCCTTGTACGGTCGCAAAATACGATATAATGTCTAATTTGTTAAACGTCCAATTCAATTTGTAAGGAGTCCAATTTGGTTTGTAAAACGTCAAAAGCATTGTAAAATATGTGGAACGGTAATATAACGCTCTTCTTATCATTCATCGTTTACTTTATATAATATCACTTATAAAAAGCACTTCTTCATGACTACCGGCTTCGGAATAATCATTCCGTCATCAGATCAAATGTGGACTAAAGTGAAATTGACATGGTCTGCTATTTGTGTAAAAATATAAATTGTTATTATTATTTTCGTCTTAAGAAGAGAGAAAAAGAGGACAAAGGAATCACAATGGATGTTATTTTTTGACATCTCAACATAGATGAGGAAAAATATGGAAGTCTGGGCATTTACAGGACTTACCACCTTCATATGCTGGTTTTTATGTGATCACTTTTAGACACGTGTAACAACCAATTCTACCCATGATTGACAACCACACTACTCAAATTCTTGGGATTTCTATATACATATATATATATATATATATATATATATATATATATATATATATATATATATATATATATATATATATATATATATATATATATATATATATATATATATTATCCAATCTAGAATTTCACTGAAAACATCTATTGGTGAGATGAAAAAGCTTTTTTATTGAGCAGAAACTCTTATATTTGCTTGAGGTCCGAATCCTGGATTGTAATCACATACATGAGAAACACCAGAAAAATAATTTTCATTTTATCATTTTAGCATATAATTTAAGATGTCAAATAATAATATGATAAATGACTCATACAATTGGACATAATCCATATTTGTCAAAAAGTATTTGGACTCACTCAAAATGTTGTTCACAATGGATGTATTCTTGAAATGTCAATAACTGGTAGTGATACCCCACTCGCGGTTAGGTAGTTGCGAGTACTTGGTACACCCGCGAGCACGCTATATTTCCACAAACTGTGGAAGTTTTCATTCAAAAGGGCGGCTGTTCCGCTCTGATTGGTCAGCGAGTACTGCGTCCCCCTGTTCCAAAAGGAAAAACACATGATAAATTTCGTTTAGCCTAGTTGATATCGTTACTTTAAAATTTCGTTTAAATTATTTATTAAAAAAACAGATCTATGTGCCTTCTTCTTTTAAGTATATAATAACTCATATCATATTAGCTAACTATTTACATTTTCATGATTTAGATTTTTTATTTGCTGTTTAAATCAAATATTGAAACATTTTGAGTGTGTCCAAATACTTGTTCACAAAATCTGGATTATCTCCAATTACAGGAGTTATTTTTATAGTATTTATTGACATCTCATCAAAGATGAAGAAGAATATGGAAGACGTACGTGTAACATTCACCAATTCTACCTATTCTACCTATATGAACCAATTTAGAAACCTTAGAAACCTTTACATCTCACTAATAATGTCTCTAGTGAAGTTCTAATGATTCAAGAATAAGGTTTCTAAATTTGTTAGAACTTCCAAGAATTTGAGTAGTGTGGTTGTCAATAATGGGTAGAATTGGTGAATGTTACATGTGTGTAAAGTGATCACTTAAATCAGCCTATGACGGTCGTCAGCCCCGTTAATGGCCAGACTTGCATATTTATCTTCATCATTGATGAGATGTCAAAAAATAATATCAAATATTTTAAATTTATATTAGCACTTTTAATCAAATTTTATTTCTGATATCTATTGTATTCTTACCATTGCCACTTTATTATAACCTCAAACTTATACCCTTACACACCCATGCCTATGTGGCATATTTTTTTTGTTTTTATAAATATATATATGTATATATATATATATGTATATATATATATATATATATATATATATATATATATATATATATATATATATATATATATTTATATTTATATATATTTATATATATATATATATATATATATATATATATATATATATATATATATATATATATATATATATATATATATATATATATATATATATATATATATATATATATATATATATATATATATATATATATGTATATATTATTTGTACTTGTAATTATAATATCTTGTGAAATGCAAAAGAATATAAAAATAAAGAAGCAGAGACAGAAGTTTGGACAACGTGTGTTTTGTGTGTGTGTGTGTGTGTGTGTGTGTGTGTGTGTGTGTGTGTGTGTGTGTAAACTAAACATTAAGCTTTTCTACAGATGGATAGATTTAGTTCAAGTAGAAGTTTTGCAGTTAAAAGAGAAATGTTTTGTGAAATAAACAATTTATAGTTTTTCTTTGATGTTCAAATGGGCTGATTTAATAGTTGGGTTTTCCGTGGAAATAAACATCACTTTTGTGGCTTTTTAGAGCTTCCATGGAGCAGAACGTAAATAAATTTATTCATTTTCGATTATTATTCACCTAGTTAATACAAATGTTAAAATCGAGTACGCTCGTAATTTACAAACAATATTATCCTCGAGATGAAAGGTGCCATATCTGTTTACTGAAAATACTTGATCGCAATGAACAAACCGTTATGAGAGCATATACATGTAAAAAAAATAATAAAAAATATCTTCAACGGCTAAAATATGATATGGAAAGGATTTTAAGTAATTTCATGGGATTAACACGTGATTCTCCTATGTGTATTCTCCTATCCTGTATCACATAGGAGAATCACGTGTTAATCCCGTGAAATTACTTAAAACCATTTCCATTTCCTATTTTAGCCGTAAAAGATATTTTTTATTATTTTTTTGGCTTGTATCAGAACAAACATCAATTAACCCGTATCTCAAAAACTAGAGCTGATAGAAAAAATCATGTTTGTTTGAAATCAGCAAATTAAAAACATTAAAAATCTGTTGTTAAATTTCCGACAATTTTTTTTTCATTTTGTTGGCCAGTGTATTTTGACCAGGTTAATTATTTATAACATTTTGGGTGTCCAAATACTTGTTCACGAATCTGGATTATCTCTAATTTTAGGAGTTATTTTTTTATGATTTTTGAACATCTCTACATACATAAAGACGAATATTGAAATCTGGGCATTTACGGGGCTTACGACCGTCATAGACTCGTTTAAAAAAAAAACAGATTTCCATATTCTTCCTCATTTATGTTGAAATGTCAATAAAAAAAATATAAAAAAATACTAAAATTGGAGATGATTAAAGAAAACACTTCGTTTTTTACCACTTGAGTTTTATTATAGACTACATGTTTCAGAAGTTAAACTTCCATCATTCAGGTCTGTATAATAACTAAAATATAAAATATAAAATTATTCTATAAATAAGGAGAGGGGAAAGTAAGGGGAAGGGGTTAGTCCCTTGACTAACCCCTTCCCCTTACTTTCCCCTCTTCTTATTTATAGAACAATTTTATATTTTATATTTTAGTTATTATACAGACCTGAATGATGGAAGTTTAACTTCTGAAACATGTAGTCTATAATAAAACTCAAGTGGTAAAAAACGAAGTGTTTTCTTTTATCATTGTAACATGTCTTACCACGAAGTTAATGCCGAAACAATAAATAAAAATTGGAGATATTCCAGATTTGGGAACAAGTATTATGACACACTCAAAATGTTGTAGATAATAGACTAATGGAGATGAAAATATTTGGCATACATACGTACACATGTGCATCAAGGAACCATCCCAAAGAATATACATTTTAGGTGCAACATCTGGTACTTGCTCGAGAGCCTCGACAGTTGTTAAAACAAGAAACTGTAAGAACGGTTGTAAAACCTTTGTAAAGAAAACAAGTTCTTAACCAAAAACGATTTCGTGCGAGGTTGAAAGCAAAAGTATGCGATAAATTCAATTCGGTGCAGTGTACAAAAAATGTACGGTTAAGTCTTCCTATTGGACGGGAGCCAATTCGGTAATGCTCAAAGAAACGGATGATTTGAATTTCATCGAAAAATTAGGAAATCGAATTTGATCTTTGCGTTTGGACAGAACATCTGCAAAACATGTGCCGATTTTGTCGGAAACGGCACGGACTAGAAGCCTGTATCGGAATCGTAGATGTCCTTTATACGTCATTATATTTTCGGTTGAGTTCCTTAACAAATCAACGTAAGGTACAAAGATGCAAAGTACAAATGTTGTCATGTTGTTTTTTTTTTTTAAATTAAATATCCAAGTTCTGCATTTATATATTAAAATGCGAGATTTATACAATTTTATCAACTTAAAAAAAAAATCAATTTCAATTGCCTTTTATTAGCAAGGTGTATATAAATATGATATATTTTTCAGGGGTGTTTAAATACGAAAAAAAACTTGTTTCAATCAATCTGTTCGATACTGTAGTTTGGAAAAGTTTTTATTATAAAACATTACCTTATCCTTCTTAAAAAATGTAGCGATCTTTCTTTTTTTGGTTCCTAGCTCATTCTCCCATTTAACCATTTCTGAATTCTGTTTTTTTTTTATAACCTAACGTCCAAGTGACTCTGAAATCTAGCTACGGGTTATGCAACACCGCTTATCATGACCCTACTCAGGCTTCAGCTTTTTAAGTTTCATAGCCTATGCCTACTCATGAGTGGATTTGCTCTTTATGTTTAAGGTTAGGTACTATAATTTCATGTAATTCATGAGTGAAAATTCTAGGCAAAAACACTCGCTCTTAATTCTGAATCAATATCGGTCGTTAAATCGGTAAACCAGTGAATGGATCTGCGTCCGCAAACGAGATTCATTTAAAATTGTGATCCGATTACTTAATGAATGTACAGAACCGATCATGAATGACCCATGTTTATTCCACGGCACTCAAACGTTCTAACCGCTACACCACGAAAGCGAGCGAATGATTAGCGATCGAAAGATCTTTGAAATAAATCATTCGACCTTGATTGTTGATCATCCAACTTATTTTTAAATTCGTTCGTCATTTTTTTGTGTTTGTGACTTCAACATTTGACAACGTGTTTGATCTTATAAAATCATAAAAAAATAAATTAAAAAATCATCATTATTCGTATGCCCAATATTCGTCGCAAGTTAATTTTCTTTAAATCCAGGTAATATTTTACGCAATCGATTTTTATAAAAACACCGTTTTTGCAATAAAAAAAGTTTATCTTCGAAATAATTATATGGCTTTGAAGAAAAAAGAGTAATTGAAAGGTAAAAGTAAAAATAATAATAAAAAAAAAGGAAAATATTTTTTCTTTATAAGTATATTCTAAAAACAAATATTACACGTACATTCTTTAAAAAAAAAATATAGCATGGACGTGTTACTTCTACGGTGGTCTGCCGGTAATTGAATTGTATGTTGCATTGTATCCCCTTAATTATAAACGGATACTTTTGGCCAGTGTCGGAAGGAATTAAAAAAATGTACATTGGTGCAAAAATGTCACAGATGGATATCTTTTTTATTATTGGTCTAAGCTACATTCCTCCAAGTGATCCTGTTTCGGCACATTTCATAGCTATAAGGCTGCTTCCTGTACTCCATCGGAGCGAAACGAGCTCGCCTTCGGCTGCCGCTGCCCCGTACTTTTACCTGAGAATGTCAAACTGTTCACATCACACCCACTTTTAAAAATATACATAATTTCACAAATCGCTCACTCCTTTCAAGAACGTCATAAATCAAACATAAAAAAAATGTTTTCTGTCCACTCGTCTCGGTTATGATATTTAATTATGCAGATATTTGCATGAGTTCATCACTCCTACGATAGTTTCAAGTTAGATATAATCTCCGACTTTGTGCAATCGGTTACAAAAAACTATTAACTAAAATCTACAAACATAATAGTAAATCACTCCTTTCAACAACGTCATATATCAAAAATTGTCAATTTTCAATTGTGCATGTTTTCGGAATGCCTAGAAAATCTACTATATCCCAGCAAAAGAGGCATATTTTTAACATAATATGTACCCGCTACAGGGCAGAAGTGTTGTTTTTGAATTTTGAATAAAAGGTATTGTTTATTAAATATACTTAATATTTTCAAATGGAGAAAAAACCTTCAGGTTTTACCTAAAAAGGCCTAAAAAATTGCACAGTAAAAAGTTTAAAAAATGGCTTGATATTTATTTTTGATACATTGTAATATATTTTTAAACTTTAAAAACGTTCTCCTGAAAAGTCAAGTTTTTTGATTTATGACGTTCTTATTTAGATATTTGATAAATATTTGTAAAAACGATGTCAATTTTATTATGCAAGTACAATAGAGTCTCGGTTATCCGACCTACCGGGGCAATGCCCTTTTCCTTTACTCGACTGTTTCGTAGTTCACTGCGTTGTATGTGCCCACTGTAAAACATTTTTATTACTTTGCCGTAAGTGCATTTTGATATTTTAGTGCGTTACATTCAGTTATGTCAAATGTACATATTTGAAAAGTTTTTGATGTGCAAATTTTCACTTAATTAATTAACACATTTTCACTGTTGTTTATTTTTATCATTTTCCGTGTTATCCGACCTTGACGCTTATCCGACCTTGCTGCCGCGTGTTTAGGTCGGATAATCACGACTCTACTGTAGTTTTTTTTCTTTTTATTATTTAATAATTTATGGACGCGTGTGCATAAAAGTGGTTGAACACATTTAAATTGTTACAGTGGACAGCATATTAAAATACATTAAAAAACCTGATTAATATTTAAACATACGGAATCCTCGGGGTTGAAAGAAGAGACATGAGGGGTTGATGGTCTCAGGTGGCATTCTAAGGACATGTCCACCTTCTCCTCTTCAGGACTTCCAGTATGAGGGGATGTTGAGTTTTTCTCCTCACATCGTCATTTCTGACGAAGTCATACCACTTTATACTTAGTATTTGCCTCAGGCACCTATTTTCAAAACTTGCTAGTTAACACAATTACTGAAGTGTTTTACTTTGTAACTAAAATTCTGTCATAGATCATGAACAATCAAAGGAATTTATTTTCACACGCACGATAGATTGACAACCACACTGTTACACTATATCTCCCGAACAACTTGCCTCTCTAACCTTCGCTGAACCAAGGTTGTCTCGATCTAAAATGTTTATATGTCGCGGTCCGCCAATACGACCAAACACTATCCTTACTACGAATACAAAATACAAAGAGTGATAAATTATATATTATACTGTAATTATATGAATAACATAGGTAGTATTATATATTTCATTTCCGCTAAAGGGTGACGGATCAAACACTTGAGCAACCATCTACCATCAAAATCTTGACGTTGCAATATAATTCAAAGGCTTCCTCATAAGTAGGGTTAGTGCAAACATTATCGTATAAATTATGAAGGGTGCACTCCCAAATATCCACCTGCATAGTGTTATGGTCAGCACGCCCTGCTACCGTTCTGGAGGTCCCGAGTTCGATTCCCAAAAGGGGTTCAAATAAATATATGTGATTTTTTCACACTAATATTTATTCAATATTACCCTGGACTGGTACCTGAAGCGGAGGGTTGATCACCTTTCCTTCATTGTTTTAACGATCAAGATAGCACTGCGTTTAGATGATGCAATGCACCATAAGGGTGCGGATAAGGCTTTGAAGAAGACTCTCAAATACGCAAAGTCAGTACGCAAAAACCACGAGTGTTGTCAGCGCACATTTTTTTTTAGAATATGAACTGGAATCTGGGGAATAAATATTTTTTGTAATTTTTTATTCTTTACCTTTAAATAACTCTTTTTTCAAAATCATATGTTTATTTCGAAGAAAATCTAATTTTTTCAATTAAAAAACGGTCTTTTAACCTAAAATTATATTACGTTAAATATTACCCTAGGAAACTATCCCGCCTTAAACAATGTTTATCGATTATTTCAAATGTTTATTTAACTTTATAACAATAAAAGTATATTGGTGGGGTCATGTGTCCCAGTGCAGTGTGTACTCAACCATATGCAGTAAAATAAATATAACCAATTTTGTGTGCGTAATTATTGCACTTACTAATGTGGCATATATTGAATAATACTTGTGCAAAGTAGGTTGTATTTGCTAGCATGAATTTCACTATCTAATACTGTAAACAATATTCTTTATATTATAAATATGTATGTATTAGATATGTTACACTTTCTATTTCAACTCCATTATAACACGAATGCATTAAAAATCTCCGTAATCCATTAAATGGTGAGTAACATTGTGTTACATCGAAGTCTGGATTCATTTTTACGTATATGCGTAATACAAATATGGTAATTTTTAAGTAGTTACGAGTATTAGAGCAATCAGGGCGATATGGTTGGAGTGATTTCATTAATTTTTGCTGCACAAATACACAATTTAAAGATTTGCATCAGATTATTTACTAGCTTTTGCAGAGAAGTAGGCAACAAGTAGGTTTCGGCTCTCAGCAAGGCTAGGGATATTTATTAAACTTTTATACCGAATACTGTAATACATTTGTGAAGTTAGTTATACTTAATGTGACCATTTATTTTTATCTTCAAAACGGGACATCTACCAATTTTTACGTAATAGTATGTATATTCAAGAAAACACGTGATTTTTCATAGTTTTTATGTATTAATAAGAAGAAAAGGAATGTTGATTATAAATATGAAAAAATTATGTTGTTTTATATTTTTCTGATGAACAAATTTTCTTAAGTGGGTTTGCTTTTAAATAAGAATGGAATTCATGGCAGGATTTTTTATTTAATTTATCTTAACTAACAACATCGCTTTAAGTCCTCCGACTTGTAATTGTGTTTTTTCTGTCGTTCACAACTTATTCATCTGTGAAAATACTCTTTCTTCGGGAGTATACCATATGTTCCGGACAAGCATAAAACATATTCAATGATTACTCTAAAGTTTTATAAAAATATACTACAAACTACCGCAAATTTTCAGCACTTTTTTATTGTTACCGTGCGTTGCTCTTTTTTGAAAACGGGACATTTCGACGTCCCGAAACTTTACTTGGGGACAACGGGACAGACTATCTAAAAACGGGACGGTCCCGTTCAAAACGGGACGTATGGTCACTTTAGTTATACTGGTCTAGGTTTGCCGGTTTTTACATGAAACAACATAAGCATATCTGAAATTATTATTATATCTACAAAATTTAGTATTATAATCAATGTACTTATCTTCTTTTTTAGTCTTATTCCCATCGAATATTAATTTTCTCGTCAGTTAAGATAACTTTCAACATTTTGAGTACCTATGTCTACATACTTGTTCACAAACCTGGATTATCTCCAATTACTTATAGTTATTTTTTATATTATGTTTTGACATCTCAGCATAGATGAAGAAGAATATGGAAGTCTGGGTAATTACAGGGTTTACGACCGTCATAAGCTGGTTTAAGTGATCACATGAATGTTACACGTGTGTAAAGCTCCATATTCTTCTTCATCTATGTTGAGATGTGAATAAAAAATAAGATAAGATAATGATGAATGATGTCCGTACTACCATTAGAGGTCTAGGTTTATAATATGTATAATTATGAAGTTGAGATACTATAATTTAAATAAAGATATCAATAGTGTTGGGGAGATCAAAAACAGTTATAAAAAGTAAAATTCTTACAAAATGGTATAAAATATGTAGTTACTTTAAACAATATCATATAATAACTAACAAAATAGGCTTTTGTCATGATGTTGGATTATTGGCTAATAAGCCAATTGGCACTATCGAAAACATTAACACAACATTAAATCACTCCATCGTTTCTGTGACGTCATTCATTGCCAACTTACGAAAATAACGTTTTTCGAAGGCGAATATTTCAAAAGAAAATGATGAATGAAAATATTGATTATATCGGCTGTTATAAACACAAAACGAGTCTAATACAAATCTTTATAGGTTGAGTATGTTAAATTAGATATTCCACCCGTCTGACAAAGATCCATTTTAGGACATTTTCTTCGCCAACTACAATAGCAGTGTGAAGAACTACAAATGCCTTCTGTAATTCAGTCCTTTGTTTGCTTCCAAATTCTAGGTAAATGTAAATGTACCATTCGCTTAGAAATGTAGGTTAACCGATCATGGAGTCGATTACATTAAGTGAGTACCTACATATTAAATTATCTTGCCTAAAGTACCAATTGTTCAAATAATGTTTATTGTTTTTATTAAATTGGGCTCCACTTTGAACAACACTTTACGGAACATGGATGTTAAAATAACCAGATACTTTTTTCAAATTCTCGAAAATATTATGTAAATGGTTTGATCTTTCTTCAACTCGCGTATGTAGATATTAATTTACGTGTCGTCCATCCTCGCAAAGTACTGTCTAATAACACATTTCGCTCACTCCTTTCAAGAACGTCATAAATCAAAATACTTGATTTTTCAGGAGAGCGTTTTTATTGTTAAATATTATAATACAATATATTAAAAATAAATATGAAGCCACTTTTTGAATTTTTTACTGTGCAACAGATCTTTTTAGGTAAAAGCTGAAGGTTTTTTCTCCATTTGAAAAATATTTAGTATATTTGAAAAAACAATTAAACAATACCTTTTCTTCAAAATGCAAAAACAACACTTTTTGCCCTGTAACGGGTAAATATTAAGCTAAAATATGCCGCTTTTTCTGGGATATAGTACTTTTTCTGGGCATTACGAAAACATGTACAACTGAAAATTGACGATTTTTTATTTATGACGTTCTTGAAAGGAGTGAGCGATTTGACCGATATGCAATAAGCTCTATTGCCGTTTTAGTAAATATAGAAATTGTGAATGGATCTTGGTCAGACGAGAGGAATATCTAATCAAACATACTCAACCTATAAAGGATTGTATAAGACTCGTGAAGTGTTTATAACAGCCGATATAATTAATATTTTAATTCATCATTTTCTTTTGGAAAATTCGCCTTCGAAAAAACGTAATTTTCGTAAGTTGGCAATGAATGGCGTGACAGAAACGATGGAGTTATTTTAATACTGGTAACATTGCTAAATTATTGGCTCTATTTGTTAATGTCTATGATCCACCCTCCCACCCCCCCCCCCCTTTATATTTGTATAATACAAATAGTAGTGTACTGGTAGACAAAGAATCCACACTACTACTATTACAGCTCTATAAACCATAGACAATAAACCATATGACGTCATAAAACGTTTGATGACGGAAATTTAATGACTTATACGAACGCACGTTTTTCGTTTTATAAAAATGTCTAAAGTTTAAACCTTCATATATCCCTTATTTCTCTATATATTTCGATAAGAAATGTACCGATAGTCTTGTAATTTTTCATATAAATTTATTAGCTAATAATCACACAGGATTGCGGACGTTTCGAAGGGCATTGTAACATTTACAAAAGGGATTGCGGTTCATCATTGAGCGAATGACATACTGCACGATAAGGCAGATTTGACTATTAGCAGGTGGTGAGTTAAACATACTGGATAGACATCATCGATAAATCCCGGTATTTTTAGATCCATGCACTGGTATCATCTACTGACTCATAAATCTACGATCTAATACGAGTTTCACAAACACTGTGAATATTGATGAAGCGATTCGGTCGTAACGTATAATTTTATTCATAATCCTATTTTTAAGCCTACTAAATTAAGTATCATCATATTCACACAGATAAATGTTTCAAATACCTCCGTTTATTTTGTTGTAGATTTTTTAAACATTATCTAGTATTAAAAATTCATGTTTTTAATTATTTTAGCATTTATTTTGTGGTTCGTCATTTTTATTTACTTACCATTTTTTACAAAAAGGTTATAATGTTAGTACTTACGTAACCACTCGCCGAGATTTTTTCTACCGGTTTCGAGACGTACCCGTCTCTTCGTCAAGAGAATCTAGTACATACATCTAGTCATACATGCCCTCCGATCACGCAGACTTTCGACACCACCAAATTTTAGGTTCTGATTGATCTGATCGTGCCAAGTCTTTTTCGGCGGCCGTCATCGTTCTTTTCTCCTGCTCACATTCGTCACATATACTTTCTTATTCATTCTCTCGCTATCCATTCGCTCCACATGTCCATACCGCCTTAAAAAAAACTCTCAATACGTTGTAATACTTTAAATGACTAGTGCCGTAGCTTAGACTGCTAAACTGGCGTCGCGGGTTCGATTCCAGTCGATTGCAAAATAAATTCAATAAATATTTATTTTTAGTTGGTCTGGGTGTTTGTGATGTGTTTTTCACATTTACCTTCCCTATCCTTACTATCCTACCTGCAGACAAGCCTCTAAAAACAGAGGTTTTGCGGGTTATTCCTTTTTTTGAAATCTTTGCTCAAAAACACGTCAAATGAAATAATAATGTGTACAGTATATTATTTTTTGACATTTCATCAAAGCTTTTTATTGAGCAGAAATACTTTTATTAGTGTGTGAAGTCCGAATCCTGGATTATAATCACACACATGAGAAACGCCAGAAAATATAATTTTCATTTTTATTATTTAAGCTTATAATTAGACCAGATAACTTATTTATAACATTTTGAGTGTGTCCAAAGTATTTGGACACACTCAAAATGTTGTACAGTATATCGTCGTTCAGCATGGAACACTGCGTATGTGACAAAAAACAAAATGTTCAGTAGAGCGAAAAAAGTTATTGATATATTCGCGGTGTTGCAGTACAGACAACATACGCCCTTTTATTTTGCCCTTAAACATGACGATTCATACAAAATTCGGATAATCTGAGTACACACAACCACGAAGAAAATGATAGCAAATCGAATGGCATTAAAAAGTCACTTTTGAAAAAAATGTCGAATTTGCGGTATTGCATGCCGAACGACGATATATTTGTGTCGCCTACTTTCAAAATCCGCCAGATCCATGTAAGTTGACTTTACAAAAAATGCAAAAGTCTCCAGGTAACATTTATGTTTCAAAGATTTGTCTATCATTACATAAAATATAATGAAATAGAGAATTTTCTCATTTTTTCGGATTTTTTTAAGTATTAAAAAAACACGAGACACATACCGATAATGACGTCATCTTAATTTTTGACTCATCCCCACTCTGATTGGCCGATATGGGTCAGAAGGTTTCATGAATATAGCGGACCTTGAAATACATCGCTGTTTTTAAGTATTTTTTGGCCGGGTTTTCAAGTATTGAAATATTTTAAACAATAAAACCCACAATTGGCATCCCGATAGAGTATTTATTTTAAAATATTATGAAATTGGATCTGGCGGATTTTGAAAGAAGGCTACACATTTATACGTTGTTGACCAGAAATCACCGCATATTCCATGAACTAGCAGACATTTCACTTTGGTTTGTGCGAAATGGAGTGTTTATAGCGAAAGCGGTATATATAACACTTGCGTAATGTTTATTGTCTGGATAGATATGACGAGGTGCCTCGCGATTTTCCAATATGATATTTAGTGCATAGCGAATAAATTATTTCGCTGTTCGCTTCCGCGTCACTTGCCACGCCCACTCCTACGCCTTTACACACACAAAACATCGTTATTGAATAATACTCTGAAAATAACATCAATAACAATTTTATTTACTGAAAGCTCACTATGTATAATATAAAAACATGTTTTTTTTTGACATCTCATCAAAGATGAAGAAGAATATGAAAGCCTTGGCATTCTACGTCTATGAAATGTCAGTCTACGACCGTCATAGGCTGGTTTAAGTGATCACTTTATACACGTTTAACATTCACCAATTCTACCCATTATTGACAACCACACTACTCAAATTCTTGGTAGTTCTATGTATATATATATTAACCAATTTCAAAACACCGTTCTTGAATCACTAGAACTTCACTAGAGACTTTTAGAAGCTTTCTTTTTTAGCAGAAACTCTTTATAAGTATGTGAGGTCCGAATCCTGGATTATGTCCGCCTCCGTAGTGTAATAGTCAGCACGCTCGGCTACCGTTCTGGAGGTCCCAGGCTCGATTCCCAGAGGCGCGGGGCGGGTCAAATAAATACAAGTATTTTTTTTCACTCTAATATTTATTCAATCTTACCCTGGACTGGTACCTGAAGCGGAGGGCTGATCACCTTTCCTTCATGTGTTGACGATCAAGATAACTGCGTTTATATGATGCAGTGCCCTATGCACCATTGGGTGCGGATAAGGGTTTTGGAGAGGTCCGAATCCTGGATTATAATCACATACATAAAAATAATATGAAAAATAACTCTTATGATTGGAGATAATCCAGTTTTGTTAACAAGCATTTGGACACACTCAAAATGTTGTAACAATATGTTGGTATATAACATCTTATCTTCCAGACGTACCCGTCTCTCGTCTCTCATCTCAAAATATAATGTGACACGTGTTTCGATGCAATCCGCATCATCTCAAACACCATACTGTATTTGAAAATGATCCGAAATGCATCAAAACACGTGTCATATTGAAACGTTGGTAACTACTACGTAAAACTTAAACTGTCCGCCTCCGTAGTGTAATGGTCAGCACACTCGGCTACCGTTCTGGAGGTCCCGGGTTCGATTCCCAAGGGGGTTAAATAAATATAAGTGATTTTTTCACTGTAATATTTATTCAATATAACCCTGGACCGGTGCCTGAAGCGGAGGGCTGATCACCTTTCCTTCATGTGTAAACTATCAAGATAACACTGCGTTTATATGAAGCAGTGCCCTATGCACCATTGGGGTGCGGATAAGGTTAATTTTTAAACTTAAATTTAAAATGGATAGATTTTACCACAAAGAGACTGCCGAATCAATTAATGAAATTATCCAAGTCTTTATAAGCGCCCTTGGTATGGACATGTGGAGCGAATGGATAGCGAGAGAATGACTAAGAAAATATATGTGGCGAATGTGAGAGGGAAAACAGAACGTGGACGACCGAAAAAGACTTGGCACGATCAGATCAATCAGAACCTAAAATCTGGCGGTGTCAAAAGTCTGCGTAATCGGAGGGCATGTATGACTAGATGTATGGATGTGAAGGAGGCGAGGAGTGTATGTCAGGACAGAAGAGTGTGGCGTTCCATCCTCTCTGCCTACCCCTGCGGGGAAACGGCGTGATGGTAGTAGTAGTAGTAGTTATAAGCGCCCTTGAGGTAGTACAAATGGCGCTATACAAATTATCCCAATTATTATTATTCACAGTAATGGTTCAATTAACATGTTTCGATTGTTGACTTAGTTGTTTTATAATTTAAGATAGTAATAAAAATTTAAAAATTAATTTTATTTTGATTGTGTGATGGATTTATTATTTCTCCAATATATCGTATTACGTGTGACTGTCATCGCATCGTAATATTTTATTACTATTTCCCTTTTGTATATTTTACGATATTTATAATGATGAATGCTGGGAACAGAGTGAATGGTGCACTAAAATCAGTTTTAGCAAATAAAAATCTATCAGCGGAAGCTAAACTGGCAGTACACAATGGAGTTCTGGTTCCAGCCCTTATGTATGGAAGCGAAGCATGGAGTTGGCAAAAGAAGGATGAAAGCAGACTGAATGCAGTCGAAATGCGATCCCTCAGACGAATGTGTGGCAAAACGATGTTTGATAGATGTTTGAATGATGAAATAAGGAAAGAATATAAGGCTGAGATAAGCATTATCGATAAAATTAAGAAAGGTGTGTTGAGATGGTTTGGACATGTGGAGCGTATGAGTGAAGAAAGAGCGGTTAAACAAATTTATGGGGCGAATGTAGTTGGAAAAAGAAGCAGAGGACGACCGAGGAAAACTTGGCACAATCAGGTATGTCAAATACTTGAAAGCGGCCGGGTCAGGAGTAGTAATAATCGTCGGGTATGTATGAGGAGATCCATGAATGTAGAAGAGGCAAAGAATGTTTGCAAAGACAGAGTGGTGTGGCGTTCGATTCTCTCTGCCTACCCCTGCGGGGAAGCGGCGTGATGGTTAGTTAGTTAGTTAGTTAGTTATCTTAGATTGTTCGTGTGTCATCTGCGTTTGTAAAACTAATTGTGTAATAAACATTTGATGTGCAACATTTTGAGTGTGTCCAAATAATTTTTAACAAATCTGGATTATCTCTAATTCGGTCGTCAGCCCCGTAAATGCCCAGACTTCCATATTCTTCTTCATCTTTAATGAGATTCCAAAAAATAATATGAAAATAACTCCTTTCATCTTATTTTACATTATTTTTTTGACATTCAAATGAAAGAATTTCTACTTTATAAAAAAGCTTTCCTCATCCCACCATAGATGTACCTATTGAAGTATATTGAATTTAAGGCCTGTGTTTTGTGTTTAATCAATATATCTAGAAGTTCCAAGAATTTGAATAAGTGTGGTTGTCAATTATGAGTAGAATTGGTGAATGTTACACGTGTGTAAAGTGATCACTTAAAATAGCCTATAACGGTCGTAAGTCCTGTAAATGCTCAGACTTCCATTTTCTTCATCATGGACAATTTTCTTTCATTCAATTTTACAAATAAATACTGTAAAATTAAGTAAATATTGTAAGTCAAAGGTCATGGTGTTTGAAAGAGAGAAAGATATGACAGAATGCAAGATTATCGTACACAATGAATCCCTAAAACAGGTGCAAGAATTTTTATATCCAGGAAGCATGTTCACAAGATATGGAAAAGTGGATAAGTATATTGAGAGAAGATAGAATGCAGGGAATAGAATAAATGGTGCTTTGAACAGAGTGATTGCAAATAAAAATATTTCCATGGAAGCCAAGCTAGCGGTTCACAACGGCGAGCTGGTACCGACACTAATGTATGGAAGCGAATCATGGAACTGGCAAAGGAAGGATGAAAGCAGAGTGAACGCTGTTGAAATGCGCTCCTTCAGACGAATATGTGGAAAATCATTGTATTACATAATTAAAATGAACGTATAAGAAAGTAATGTATGGCTGAACAAGGAATAATTGAAAAGATTAGGAAGAGTTCTTTGTGAACATGTGGAGCGAATAATATATGTGGCGAATGTGAGAGGGAAACAGAACGAGGACGACCGAAAAAGACTTGGCACGATCAGATCAATCAGAACCTAAAATCTGTTGGTGTCAAATGTCTGCGTAATCGGAGGGCACGTATGACTAGAAGAAGGTGAGGAGTGTATGTCAGGACAGAAGAGTGTGGCGTTCCATCCTTTGTGCCTACCGCTGCGGGGAAACGGCGTGGTGGTAGTAGTAGTAATATTGTAAAATGTGTCCTCGGCACGGGAATCTCAGTGAGGACATATTATTTTAATTTGTAATTATATTATGATGAAATAAAAATAAGTAAATAAATATACATAATCCTCGGATATATATTATTTGTTACTATTATGTTTGTAGATTTTAGTTCTAGTTTTTTGTAACCAAGTGCACAAAGTTGGAGATTATATCTGACTTCAAACTATCGTAGGAGTGATGAACTCATCCAAATATCTGCATAATTAAATATCATAACCGCGATGAGTGGACAGAAAACATATTATTTACATCACTGTACTTGAATGATATAATACAGTGATTCTCAAACTGTGTTCTATCCTCCCGCTTATGTGCCCTAAAGGGCGCCTATAGGCGCAAGGAAAGCACGAAAGAAAAACAGGGATTACTGAATCGAGGTCTTCCTCTCGAAAATTTGTGCAAAGGGCAATAATTTAATGTACGCTTCAAACGATTAAGGGCACAACATAACAAGGTGAATACAACAAGATCCATCATACGAGAAAAACTTGTTTATCATTCAAATTAGATCCAACCAGTTTAAAAATTATATTAAAATATTTACAACATTTAAAAAAAGGCTATCCCTTTTTGCTCGCTATAGCCGAGAAGTTGCTCGTTATAACCATAAATAAATGTACGGAGAAACCCAGAAACCAAAATTTCAACGAATGTTTCCTCGTTATATCCGAAATCTCGCTATAACCGTGCTCGCAATAACCGAGTTCGACTGTATATTACTAGAGCGGGTAAGGTCCGCACCTGTGGATCTGAATCACTTAAGTGATCCGTTCACTAAGACCCAATAAATTTATATTTAAAAAAACATAATTAATCTTTTATACAATTTAATATAATTTATTTTGATTTCTACTTCATTTTTCTATCTTATAATTTTAGTTACAGTGAGCCTCTTCAAAAAGAGACTGAACTCTTATGCTTGGAAAGGGACTTTTCCTTTTTTTTTACTTTTTAATTTTTATAAATTAAATGATGGATCATACGTCAGACAAATCACTCCAGTGCGGTGAGGGGTGGAGAACTTTCATCACAAATCTTATTGACGACAGGCGGTAAAAAAGGTCGAGTTTTTAAGCTTTCTCAAACAAGTTTTTTTTTAAACTTATGTCAATTACTCAATCATATCGGAAAATGGATGCTGAATCAATAAGCCAGTTAACGGGTCAACCTTTTTTGAACTAGATTTAATTTAATATTGGGATCCAGTCACTCGATGCACATGAACAGATCATTAAGATCCAGTTGTTTACATATCGCTCACTCCTTTCAAGAACGTCATAAATAAAAAATCATCAATTTTTAGTTGTTCATGTTTTCGGAATACCCAGAAAATGTACTATATCCCAGCAAAAGAGGCATATTTTTAACTTAATATTTACCCGCAACAAGGCAGAAAGTGTTGTTTTTGCATTTTGAAGAAATGGTATTGTTTAATTATTTTTTTAAATATACTTAATATTTTTATAGTGGAGAAAAAACCTCCAGGTTTTACCTAAAAAGATCTGTTGCACAGTAAAAAGTTCAAAAAGTGGCTAGTAATTTATTTTTAATACATTGTATTATATTTTTAAACTTTAAAAACGTTCTCCTGAAAAATCAAGTTTTTTTTTATATATGAAATTGTTGAAAGGAGTGAGCGATATAACCCGTCTTTTGATAAAACAGTTTTTCGATCAGAGAACGATTCTCGAACGCTAAGAACACTAGAACACTATAGGGGGTTTTATTAAATAATCACCAGATCAAACGGTTATGAAAATGCTCGAAGCGATGCGAGACATCACATCAGGTTTCATCATAATTTATTTTGTAATAGTAATATTTTCACTTCGATTCTTACTGCAGTGATATTTTTGGCGCTATTTTGACCTATTGCTCATAGCGATTCAGCATTTACATATTATCATGCCAATAGAATTGTCACGTAAACACGAAGAATACTTTGTATATTTATGTAATAATTATGTAAATAAATGAAATCGTATAATTTGTTCATCTTCGTGCAAAAGTCGGATGAAGAAAAACATCATAATGTTTAGAATCGGTTTAATTCGCATGGGCGAATGAGCAATGTTTATGGATTCTAATAGTATTTTGGGATATTAAGACTTCCTGCCGAGCGATTGAGCGTAATAAAAATATTTCTACATACTCTTTGTTCGAACATCGAGTGATTTTATAGTTGCTTTCAACATCTCATTCCCCAGATCGGACTTTAAATCATTCAAAGGCTCGCAATCGTAAAACATTACCAGTTTACGAATAATATGCGTACAAGAACGTACGTAGCACAAAAGATAATAGTTTTTGTAGACATTTATAGCCACCGTCGCGCGTCATAAACGAGAAAGAGATTTTACTACTCCATTTCGGATGTAATCATGTGGTCCATTCTTCCGAACCTACTACAAAGATCGTAATCCAACTATCAATTATTTATTTAATATTAATTGATAAAAAATAATTAATGCCGTAATAATAAATATGAGTGATTTTTTTTTCACTCCAATATTTATTCATTCATATCCCTGGACTGGTACCTGAAGCAAAGGGCTAATCACCTTGCCTTCGTGTGTTAACGATCAAGATAACACTGCGTTTAAATGATACAGTTCCCAATGAAACATCGGGAACGGATGATAGTTTGAAAAAAAGTAATGTGAGAGTAATCTAAGTTTGATGAATATTGCGATTCAATAATTTTATGTAAAAATTCGTCTACAGCTAGTAAAATGTTTTTTAATGAAATAAAAAAAGAATTCCGTAATTAAAAGTATTCCTAAAAAAGGTTTGTTTTTCATGGATTATAAAATAAAAAATAACTTTTTACTTTAAATACGTGTATGTTTTTAGTTATCTAGTAAAATATATCTAATAATTGATTTATCAATGATTTTCGAAATGTTTCAACACCTTTGTTTTTATTACCATAATCGTTTATCTAACTCCTATGGGTTTCTCCAACTCCTTTGGGTTTCTAAATGCTTTGCATATTTGATTTTATACTTCATATTTGTTATGAAATTTTTGTTTAATATTTTTTTTAAAGTTTATTATAAGTCGCTGCTAATTATTAGTTACGCTAAGTTCATCGAACCCACATCATACACCGCTTATAATAAACTAACTAACTTTTAGTTAGTTAGTTAGTTTATTATAAGCGGTGTATGATGTGGGCTCGATGAACTTAGCATAACTAATAATTAGCAACGGCTAGTGTGTGAAAATTTCAACTTCCGACAAAGAAACTAAAAACTGGATCCACAAGTATCTAGTGAAGTCACTAACTAGGGAATGGCGAAGTCCAGAATTCCAGGAATTTTTAAGGACAGTTCTCAATAGCCATAATTAATACTAGCTTGCTGACATTTCTAAGCGACGGCTTGCTGTTTTGTCCTTTAACTAACATATGTAATGCTATCATTTTAAATCCTTTGAAGTTTTACTGCATATAACAAAAGCCGACATGTGTACAAAAGAATGTTTATTAGGTTTGATTGAAGTATGTTGTAAGCGAAGTTTTAATTGGCTTTTGTTATAACTTGTATTCTAATAATTTTAACTTTTAATCGGAGGGCATGTATGACTAGATATATGGAAGTGAAAGAAGCTAGGAGCGTATGTCAGAACATAAGAGTGTAGTGTCATCCTTTCTGCCTACCTCTGCAGTGAAACGGAGTAATGATAGTAGTAGTTAACTTTTGAATTTTATTTCTACAAAATTCTCGTCGGTTGTCATTGGAAAATTGAAGCAACTTGGGATTACATCTTCAAGAAACTAAAAATTTGTAAAAAAATTGCATAACCAAGTCGATTTGTAGGTACTATTGATCGTTCCTAACCTGTTAATTATTTTCCCTTCACGAACAGTGGACGTATAAATTTACTGTAGTATTGAAAAATGGTCATTATGAATAATGTTTTATGTACTTATTATGTATAAAATTTAAATATTCCAGTGGTTAAAATATTTAGTAATCCCAAATCTTACTAAATGTGTATATGAATTTCTTAATTACAATCAATTAATGATTCTGGTTGCTCCATTGTATTAGGTGATTAATGGACTTTCTATACCTGTTCAATAAAGGCTAGTAATTGATTTTGATCAATCATATGACTGTTTTGTTATTACACCTGTTGCTTGTACGAAACAAAATAATTGTATTATAAAAACTTTGTATATTCTTTCCATTGCCGAAATCGCGTGTATTTTGTGGAAGTCTATTATTCTAACTTTATTTCATTTTTTTACATTAAAAATAATACAATTGATACAATTTTCATTGAAATCAGTAAAGAAATATGGGATACATTAAATATTAAACTCTAGTCATTCAAATTTCTAACACCAATATTGTAACGGAGTGCAGTGTGACGTCAGAATGCGTTTATCTGCAAGTCATTAACCGGACGCCTTGCTAATAATGATCATTGTAATTTAATGTTGCGGGCCCTGTTCCTAGTATTTTGTACTAGGCTCGGGGACCTAATGGACGTGGAAGCATTTTCATCAGGTCCCCAAGGCAATGATAATCAAACACTGATTTTTTTTAAATATGTAAATCCTTGAGGTACTCAAGCCTCTTATGTTCATATGGCACATACAATGATAAATAAATATGAAAAATGATAAAACTTAAAAATGACTATACGAAATAAGAGTATACTGAAAAATAAAATAAAATGATACCTGCACACACTTGTGTATTTTAAATCCAAATATTTATTTTTTATTTTATTTTTTAAAAGGACTTCAAGATATTTGACTTAAAAATGTTCATAACCTTTTAACTATTATTTACTTACTCTCCAAGATTTAATAAACATAGTCAGAATTTTTTTTTAAATGTTTTAATACTCATCTGCGTACAGATTTTTTTACGATTTTAATTTATATATAATATAATACATAGGAAATGTATTATATTAAATAAAAACCTTTTTCATTTTTCCATATATTAAGTAAAATAATGTTCGATTTAATACAAATGTCGCTTCAATTTTATTGGAAAGTATAGACAGACGTTGACACGAACAATTAAAATGAGCGTGCTTTTTCATTATTACCAATATTTATTTACAAATTGTGTTTTATAATTTAGATTCACGGGTAGGTAGACACCGAAACGTTGCAACTTAAACCGTTATTAGATACTAATGATTTCCAACAAGTGATCGTTACGTAACGTGATCTCCGACAAAGGCGTATTTGCGTTTCACGTAAATTCCCAAAGCGTGGTCACCTTTATTTGGACAGGCGCAAGCGTAAATGAACTTTCTATGGAAAGTTGAGCGAATTTCCAACATTTTTCCCAGCGATTTGTCGCGGTAACGGGCAACACTCCAATGAACAATCCAATCTGATTGAGGAATTAGACGCGGCTGCTCGAGGTGGGAAATTTAAATACATAATACTATCATTGTCATAAGCGAAAGCGCGCCACTAATATGCAATCTGTTAACAGTACCTACTATTGTTTGACAGGCGTGTATACTGACCGTTGTACTAAGGAGGGAGGAGTTGGGATTCGTCTAGGACTGTTTTGGGTTGCATTAAAATAAATATAAACGAATATTCACTCAGATATTTAATTAATGTTACCCTTAACCTTAAAGGCGATCACTTTTCTTTATGTATTTAACGATAAAGATAACACTGTTTCTGTACGATGCAGTATCCTATGTACCATTGGGTACTTACAATGAGTTAAGATGTGCAAGCTATTTCAATTAAATAACTTAATAAGGAACACGACAATAATTAGGAGATATTATTAGCGTGCCATGTAAAAAGTAATTAAATTAAATAAATAGTTAAATAATAATTTTTTAAAAAAAACAGTAACTACGCGCCGATGGATGACAGGTTGGACCTATTTCATGGTAAAACAACAGTGTTGTAAATGCTCCATTGTCTCTCGTTTCATGAAACAAATTGAACATTGAACTAAGACCTTCTCATTGTCAAATAAATATCCGCGAAATTGTAGATGACTGATATACGATTGTTGCCTTTGGTTTCTTCACCGAGGCTTTAATTAGGCGTAACATCCCTTGAACTTGTGAAACAGTTCAATTATTTAAAATTCTTTATTCACATTCGTATCTTTGATATTCTGATATGCGATTTGAGATTTTAAAATTCGTGTTTTTTCCAGAGACAGACAATGCGTCTGGTTTAGCTTTATCAATGCCGTAAACATTACAAAAAGATTCACACCATCCATTCCTATTTTTCGGCTTAAAAGATTAAAATTGAATTTTCACCACAATTCAATTTTAATCTTAAGAAAATCCTTCACGTTCACTCATTGCGTAGAATTACAAGATCCCAAATACAGAAACACATCAAACAAAACATGCTACTTTTAGTCAAAAGAATTTTGATTACTATGCAGTAAAGTTGTCCTTAAAATTAGGAGCAAAGTATAAAATAACTATTGGTAAATGGCGAATGGAAGTGGGTAGATCTGAAATAGGTCGCATCATTCGGCCATATCGTATTTGATTTTGTGTCAAGAACAAATTTCTTTGATACAATTTTATAAATAAATATTGTCAAATGTGTCTGGCACGGGAAATCTCAGTGAGGGCACATTATTGTGATTCGTTATAATGCGCATGATGAAATAAATGAACAAATACAAAATTTTCGTATTGGCTTTCGAAAATAATTATAACAATATATAGATTAATTTTACTTTTGTATTATACATCGATAAAATACGCTTTCAAAAATAAGACTGCTCCTGAGCGCTTAGTTTACATTCACACGAAATAATATCATGGTTTCCATTTCACTTGGTTTTGTAATAACCGCAAAGCATTGTGCAAAATGCGAACAAATACAGATACGTCAGGAGAGAGACGACAATTGCAGATAATAAGTATATGAAAAAATAAAACTTTGATTTAGAATTAGGATATTTTATTTATTGTTTCGGCATTAACTTTGTGGTAAGACATGTTACAATGATTAAAGAAAACACTTGTTTTTTACCACTTGAGTTTTATTAAAGACTACATGTTTCAGAAGTTAAACTTCCATCATTCAGTTACTATACAGACCTGAATGATGGAAGTTTAACTTCTGAAACATGTAGTCTTTAATAAAACTCAAGTGGTAAAAAATAAGTGTTTTCTTTAATCATTAGAATTAGGATCATGTAAGGAATTTTGGCGGTGGAGGTAGAGGAAACTAAAGAAGAGTGATATGATGGACAGTTATTCCAAAGGTACATATTATAGTAATTGATTGTTTTCGGCGTTTCTAGAAAGCAGTCAGAGATTCTATAGCCTCGGCCCTTGGACAGCAATATATAGCAGAAGAATAATGTGTTAAACGAGGAATGAAGGAAGTGTGCTCTACTGAGAAAAAACAAACTTTAGACCATGATCACAAAGTTTTCAACAATATATTTAGATGCATTAGAGTTGTAAAGATCAGAAGACAAGGCTGCCGCTGTGGCTGGATGTTTGAAAAATGCTGTATGGAGAAATAAACACATGCTAAAATAGAGTACGGTGAGAATTTATAAGACCTACATAAGACCAATCAGCTGACACCACGACAGCGAAAAGCCTTCTTAGAACCACCGAAATGAAGACTCTACGACCCATTGCGGTCCTAACACTTCGCGACAGAGTAAGAAACTCTGAAATAAGAAAAATCTGCGATGTCGAAGATGTTGTGCGATGGGGAAAAGTAAGAAGACGTTTCTGGAGAAATCATGCGGGAAGAGCAAGATCGAATCGAGTGGTGAGAATAGCAAAAGACAGCAGCATAAGAGGTAATAGATTTTCAGGAAGACCACCTAAACGATGGAGATACAGCTGGTCTTCCACCTCCCAGGAGCGGAACAGAGAATAACAGGACAAAGTTCTAACTAAAGAAGTAGAAGTAAAGTTGTCAAGAATACATTAATTGGTAATTAAAAATAGTGAGATTGTAGTCTGTTTCAGTGC
This sequence comes from Brachycentrus maculatus, assembly GCF_059751285.1. Classification (NCBI taxonomy): domain Eukaryota; kingdom Metazoa; phylum Arthropoda; class Insecta; order Trichoptera; family Brachycentridae; genus Brachycentrus; species Brachycentrus maculatus. The sequence continues at coordinate 428,556 of NW_028281264.1, read as the reverse complement.
CTTGTGCACTTTTCCGTGTGCATCTGTAATATATTTTACTTTGGCTTATTTCATTACGCTATTTGATCCCACGCACATTCGATAACCTGTTTAACAGTGGGAGAATTTATAATATTGTTTTCTGAACTGACCAATCAAGGCAATGCATACAGTTAATATTACTCATACTAACAGAGAATATTACAATGCCCAATAAAGTAACGACAAGTCATAAGAATACTGAAATATTTTAAACGATTAATTTTAATATCCATTTCACTTTTTTTAAATATATTTACAATAAACATGTTAAATGTATCTTCCAAAGAAAAAAGTTGCCCCACTCAGAGGGGAGGTGACATGGTTTGTCAAACAATGACGCGCTAATATTTTGCACGTGATCAAACGAAAACAAACAAAGGAATACTCTTTAAATGCAGAAAAGTATAAATCAGTCCAACAAATCATAACATTCTCGACTGAATTATAAAAATAAACTGTATCATGAAATTAAAACTATAACCAATAAATATGGTACATATAACTAATACGCACGTATTTTATCGAGTGTCTAGATCAGAAATGTGACGAATTGACAAGAAAACATGAAAAAATAACTCAGTTAAACATTACGCCTGAATTTGAATTTTAACTGATTTAATTTGATATTTTAATCGAAATGAAAGTTCTATCCTTACAGGGACATCTTTGATCAAGTACCGTTTATAAATTTGTATAAAAATAATAAGAAATAATGCAATTACAAAAGTTTTCTTTGCTCATTTATAGATATCACACGAACGTGTATTTTTAATATGAACTACCAGCGGAGGGAGGTGTGGCTTAAACCGCGGCTGATATGCAAATGTAAAACATTCTTAACCGCGAAGATTTGGCGGCTGGTATGCCGATGGGTTAATGTTTATTTTTAATACAAAATAATAATATTAATTGCGAGTACATTTAGACACGAAGCCCCCAATAGATGAAATCTACCGAAATCGATCACTCTGTAATGACCAAAGCTGACAATAAAGATTTGTACTGAAAACTTGTGTTTGTGTAGTTGAGTAGACGCTCGACTGCGAAACTGGCGTCGCGGGTTCGATTCCAGTTAAGTGTAAAATAAATTCAAGAAAGATTTATTTTCAATTGGTCTGGGTCAAATAAATAAATGATTTTGAAAAGAAAACAGTTTTGTTTTCGGACACTTGAACAGAATAATGCTTCATGTTGAGAACAACACGCAACAAACTTTTGAAATATTAGATTATTGGGTCATATCCGTTATATTTGGGTTCTTGTTTGATGCATGTAGGTTTACATACGAATATAAATATAAATAATGCTCAATTAAATATTCATGAGCGCAACTACGAAAACACACACCTTATCCTAGCCTTAAACTTGTTAATTATTTACTTGTATGTACTTACATATGTCTTACCATATAACGTTAGAAGATTATTCATTGTGTTGCTTAGGTGACGTAATGTTCATATTAAAAGGTCAAACGTGTTCCTCATACGAATACATCGAATGCTCTAAATTTGATGTACGATTACAAAATATTGCTACATTTCTCGATATTTTTGTTTCTTATATTTGCCAGTATTTCTCATAATCAAAAACAATTAACAACATTTTGAGTGTGTCCAAATACTCACATCTCACCAATAGATGTCTCTAGTGAAGTTCTAGTGATTCAAGAACAAAGTTTCTAAATTGGTTCATATATATAGAACTTCCAAGAATTTGAGTAGTGTGGTTGTCAATAATGGGTAGAATTGGTGAATGTTACACGTGTGTAAAGTGATCACTTAAACCAGCCTATGACGGTCGTAAGCCCCGTAAATGCCCAGACTTCCATATTCTTCTTCATCTTTGATGAGATGTCAAAAAATAATATAAAAACAATTAATATGTAAAAAAAAAAAATTGTCACTATGCGGAAGATTTTTATTTCTTTTGGTATCTGCATGAACATTTTAGTTAATATCTAATAATAATAATTATAAAACCCTTATCCGCGCCCGAATGGTGCATAGGGCACTGTGTCAAATAAACGCAGTGTTATCTTGATCGTTTTACACATAAAGGAAAGGTGATCAGCCATCCGCTTCGGGTACCAGTCCAGGGTGATATCGAATAAATATTACAGTGAAAAAATCACTTATATTTATTTTACCCCCCTTGGGAATCGAACCCGGGACCTCCAGAGTGGTAGCCGAGCGTGCTGACCATAACACTACGGAGGCGGACACTCTAATATCTACTCTTTACAATCTCTAATATTATTTCATCGTCTCCTTGAAGGATTCTGTAAAACATCTGTCTTTTTCTACGTCTTAGATTTTAGTATTGACTGTCTCATCCAGGTTCATACTACGCATGTGAACAAAAGTTCGCCATATGTCTACAATACCACTTGAGTTTTATAATCTATTTTTTTTGACATTTCGAAATACTGAATGCCACGGTATACCATTCGACGATTTGTCGTCATTTTCATGGTCGACCCATCCACTTAAGTTTGGAACATTTACTAATGTACTCAGCCATGCATTAGTTATAGAGGTACGTTTTCTTCGCCCGCCCTTTTAAACGTTAGAAATACATGTGTTTATTGGGTGAAAGACAGACATAAAAAACATTTTTTCAAGGGTTTTAATAATTTATCTTATATGTTAAAAGCTTTCTTTTGTTAGTTTAATAAGTAATAATAATCACAATAAAAAAATTAAAATACATATTTGAAAAAGATAAATATTTGTGTTTTTATTACTTTCACAAATATTTCAATTTTATACTATTTGAATGATTAAAGAAAACACTTCGTTTTTTACCACTTGAGTTTTATTATAGACTACATGTTTCAGAAGTTAAACTTCCATCATTCAGGTCTGTATAATAACTAAAATATAAAATTGTTCTATAAATAAGGAGAGGAGAAAGTAAGGGGAAGGGGTTAGTCAAGGGACGGAGTTTGAAAACAAAGGAAAAATGGAAAGCAATGGTGAAGAATTTTGAAACAATATATTATTTAATAAATTATTATTAGAACTCAGGTTTTTTTGGATTTCTAAATTTTCAAGATAATTCATAATTTGGCGTTTATATGGAACAAGGTGTGATAATTTTAATTTATGAGAGTGAAATGAGTGATTAGTATCTATTATGTGATTTGCAAATTCATACTATTTCTGTGAACGTAAGCGTCTCATTATTTTATTTTATTTTTAATTATTTGTTCGGGAATCGTACAGCTTTACATTTAGAAAAATTATAAAATAAACAATAGTTACATTAACAATAATAAACACTACATTACATTATCAAAAATAGTTACGTTAAATAAAAAAAAACAATTAAACAATTCCGCATTTATGTTATTAAACTATTAAAAAAACATTCAGACATTAAAAAAGGGGTATAAAATAATAGATTTAGCAGGAAGGAGAATTTAGAAATACGTATCAAATTTTGAATATTAGAAATATGTATCAAATTTTGGTAGAGTGAGTTCGAACCGAGATATTCTGACTTAAGAGTCCGCGACACTAACCACGGGACCACAAGTTGACACATATCGATATTTTTCTAATTCATTGATTTGACTTTAGATATTTTCATTTTATCGATATTTTAAACGCAACAACACGACTTAGTTCGTGTAATACTATGTTTTATTGATAAGGATATAAAGGATTTAGAATAATATATTATTAGATTAAAACCAATATTTTTAGCTTTTCCACTTTATTTTTATTTGACCAGCGACCGGGTTTCGTCGTTACCGACAGAGTTACCAGTCTGATGATGTCTGTAACGACGAAACCCGGTCGCTGGTCAAATAAAAATAAAGTGGAAAAGCTAAAAATACTGGTTTTAATCTAATAATATATTAAAAATGCAATTCCATCACGAAGTGTCAGTGGATAATATAAATCTATTAAAAAGTGCTAGCGTAGTGCAACTGACAAGGCTTTACATAAAGTTATGTTGTAAACGGCAAATGGCAACCCAACATTTATCAAATCATGGTTATCAACTCCTGCCTTCTTTTATATATAACATAACAATTTGTATAGCCTCCCACCAGTCTGATGATGTCTGTAACGACGAAACCCGGTCTTAATCTAATAATTTTTAATCTAATAATATATTAAAAATGCAAATCCATCACGAAGTGTCAGTGGATTATATAAATCATTTAGAATAACTTTCTGCGATACTCCAAGAGCTGTCAATCTCTGGTTTTTGGGGCATGTTAAGTTTCTGGCATTCTCGAAAGATCACTCCACAGATCCCGCGAGGGAGTTGATAGAGATAATGGAAGTAACCTTTCTATCGCCTCCGTACTATGTCAGTGTAGAATATATTTATATTGTGGTACTATATCCGTGGCATGCTGTTAATTTTTCTTCCCACCCTCTTAAAAAACTTAAACAGAAGGCTTTCTAAACCACAATAACATAAAAAATATATTCCTTATTTAAAATCTACAGGGAACAAAATTATTTTGATATGTTTATCTAACTAACCAACTAATCATCACGCCAATTCCCTCAGGGGTAGACAGAGAGAATATAATACCACACCACTCTGCCTTTGCAAACATTCTTCACCTCTTTTACGTTCATACAACTCCTCATACATACCCGCCGATTATTTCTGATTTGTTAATATTTATATTTTATATACTGGAGGTCCCGGGTTCGATTCCCAGGGGGGGTCAAATAAATATAAGTGATTTTTTCACTCTTATATTTATTTAATATTACCCTGGGCTGGTACCTGAAGCGTAGGGCTGATCACCTTTCCTTTGTGTGCTGACGATCAAGATAACACTGCATTTATATAATGCAGTGCCCTATGCACCATTGGGGTGCGGATAATGGTTGGATGAAATATATATATATATATATATATATATATATATATATATATATATATATATATATATATATATATAAATATATATAAATATATATATATATATATATATATATATATATATATATATATATATATATATATATATATATATATATATATATATATATATATATATATATATATATATATATATATATATATATATATATATATATTAATATTAGGTGATTAGACATATAAAATATAACAAAACCTGTATTTTGAATCTTAATGAGTTGAGTAGCAACTTCATTTCCCAAAACCATACCTTCCTAGCATCTATGTAATAGTACCAAGGTAAGACGTTTTACAAACCAATAACATATTACATGCACATGAACGTGTGTGTTTAAAATTTTGAGGTATCGGGAAAATATTGCAGTGTTAATAAAAAGGTGTCGCTTATTGGTCTAAAAAGAATAATGATGTCACAGAAATCTGAATGTTTCTGTGTCATGACCTCATAAGGGAAACATTTTATATAAATATTCAACTCATACACATCGTTCCGTAACGGGACCTTTCATATTGAACGCACAAAAACCTACATAAAGATAATCGGTTAATAACATTTTCGGTATCTGTTATGCCTTCGCTATTGCGTCGCATTATTTATAACGCAAATACGCCACAGTATTTCACATGATCAGATTTATCGATGCTACCCTAGAAACAATTTTACAATAATAATAATTTTTGATAATTTATTTGGCACATTTCGTAATATAATACCTCAAGGGTATTATTTATTGATTCGGCATTAACTTTGTGGAATGACATGTTGATTTATTTTTTAAATAAACTAGTTAATGAGTTTTATTGTTATTATACACAAGTTTTGAAAACTTACAGTTGTGTAGTATGATAGTATGTCATTCCACAAAGTTAATGCCCAATCGATAAATAATATAAACACTTGTTTACCACATAATAAGTTTTATTTCATTACACACGACTGGTTTCGAAAACAAACATACGTTTTCATCTACATGAGAAAAGTAAAACTGTAATGAAATAAAACTCATTATGTTTATATATATAAATATATATATATATATATATATATATATATATATATATATATATATGTATATATATATATATATATATATATATATATATATATATATATATATATATATATATATAATAAAACCCTTATGCACACCTCAATGGTGCATAGGGCACTGCGTCATATAACGCAGTGTTATCTTGATCGTTTACACATAAGTGAAAGGTGATCAGCCCTCCGCTTCAGGAACCAGTCCAGGGTAATATTGAATAAATATTACAGTGAAAAAATCACAAATATTTATTTGAACCCCCCTGGGAATCGAACCCGGGACCTTCAGAATGGTAGCCGAGTGTGCTGACCATTACACTATGGAGGCATATATATATATATATATATATATATATATATATATATATATATATATATATATATATATATATATATATACATATACCCACTGTATATATATATATATATATATATATATATATATATATATATATATATATATATTATAAAAAACAAACAAAAAAGAATACATGTACATTCTTTTTAAAAAAATCGGGCTTGAACTGACACGTGACCTCTACGTTGGTCTCCTGTGGAATGAATTCTGTGTTTGCAAATTTTCCATTAATGAATACCCTCAATTGGAGGTGTTTCAAAATAATTATATGCCAATTTCTGGAAAATAAAATCATTTAATATACCTAATAAGTATGTATAATCGTTTTGATTTAGAACTATAGCGATGAGAGAAGACGGAGGGAATGACAATAAATAAGAATATCGATATTTTTAGCTTTTCCACTTTATTTAAAAAAAATTAAAAATTTAAAAAATTTATAAAAATAAAATGGAAAAGCTAAAAATATTGGTTTTAATCTAATAATATATTAAAAATGCAATTCCATCACGAAGTGTCAGTGGATAATATAAATCTATTAAAAAGAATATCGTATTTGGTGCGGGTAACCACGAAATCTAATCTAGAGGAAACTGATGATTATAAAATATGTGATTAATTTTTTTATGCAAGTAATTGTTTAATAAACATTAAGAACTTTGTTTCGCTAATCTTAACCGAAACCGCACTTGTCAATAAGGATAATTTGCACAGAGCTCATCATGGTCTATATTAGTGGCTTACATATGTTTCCAAATCAACTGTCTGTGTACTAAGTTATCTACATGTACAGTGCCTTGTTTTACTGTGTATTTATATCTGAGGTTTGTAACTGTAAACATAAAGAAGATCAACATGTTACACCGCAAGATGCAATATTACACTACGATTTGAGAATGATAGAAACAAGTTTTTTTAAATATTTATATAGAATTTATTAGAACCACTTATATGAATTCAACAAATTTCTATACTAAAAATAATTGTATAAAATAAAAAATATAATCATCGCACAAGTAAATATTAATCAGAACTTTGAAATTTTAAACTAAGGCCTTAAAAGTGTATTCAGAGAATTCTTGCAGTTTTAGGTCGAATTTGTGTGTAATCGAAAATGCCAAATATATATATATATATATATATTTGTATATATATATATATATATATATATATTGTTGTATATATATATATATATATATATATATATATATATATATATATATATATATATACATATATATATATATATATATATATATATATATATATATATATATATATATATATATATATATATATATATATAAATAACGTGGTAATATTTTTCTTTTGTAAATTGCGTGTAAATAATATGTAAAGTGGGTGTATAATAATAAAATAAACAATGTGTTGCTTTGTAATTAAAGTTTATAATTAAAGTTTATTCTTAATTTATCTTTATAATAATTTTTATATCTATCTATCTATCTATCTATCTGATTCTGACAGTTAATAATATTATCGGAAGTCTTTTGTTTTATTCTGAGCGACGCATGCGGCATCTGGTGGTAGAACTGTTTTATGTAGGTACTTTTTGTAAGTACTTAATAAAATGTATAGGTAGGTGCCTAGTTATTTTATTACATATATATATATATATATATATATATATATATATATATATATATATATATATATATATATATATATATATATATATATATATATTCGAAGTTCAAGAACTCTTTTTTTTTTAAACCATATAATTATTTTTAAGTAAAATTTGTTTTTTCAATACCAAACGGTATTTTAAGAAAAAAAAATCGATTACGTATAATATCACCTGGATTTCAAGGAAATTATGTTGCGACTTAACGAATACCTTAACGATTTTCTTCTTTTAATCGTCTTATATATCGTACGTCTAATGTGTTTCTCCTTGGGGTCATCATTATTGAAACATCTTCCGAATGTATCAATTTTTGCGGGTTTGAGTGTGCATGTGTGAAGTCTTGCATAAACGTGGATGTTCTAAATGTGTAATACAAAATAAGAATGTGCAAAAGAATTTCGCCTTAATATCATTCAACTGAGTACATATATTGAGCTTAGGTATTGATGTAATCAAACTGCAATTTAAGTAATTGGACTACGGAAATGAAACACTACGTCGCTCAATTATTATTTGAATTATTCAAAGTTGGTAGGTACTGCAGCAATAGAAAATTGGTAAAAAAAACAAAGCAACGAAATTTACTGAGCAAACCGACAAAAGTAAATAAAATGCCAAACCCGTATTATAATAAAGCTCATCATTTTCGTATAAAGAGTACTTTCACTTCCTCAAAAAATAATAAAAGCCTTTTGTTAAATTTATTTTTTTATTTCCATCACATACTTGACAAAACTTATTTAATTAACATCTTTCGGTAATTTTTTGAATATTTTTCGCAGATAATTTGTGGCACATTTTATAAACTTTATAAAATCAAACAACTTATTGCGGCTTCATACTGTTTTTGGGCGATTCCATTCGTAGTTGTCATTTGGAGTTGACGTATTCGCTACGCAATGCACAATAAAAACAACATTTAGGAGGTTTAAAATTATATTTTTTAATCATATTTTCATATGGTGTACGGAGTGCTTGGAATTTTGTTAAGGGAAGGGTAATTAATTATGAGTATTTCAATGGTATAGAATTTAGTACATAAACCCTGATGATGACAAGGTTCTTGTCGAAACCGGTTGGATAAAGTGTACCAATAAAAAAAATTGCTTAAACAAAGTTCTTTGATTTTATAATCTTTCGGTAAATTTATTTTTCAAATAAAAATGACGAATAAAAGTTATCTTTTAGGGAATTTTATTGATACTAAAAAAATCTTTAAAAATGTGTGTAGAATAAGTTTGATCTGATATTTCTCCCACATAAAAATTTGTATTATTGTAATAAATCCTTTTTCCGAATTAGGAATCCGTTTCACCTTTCAAATTTTGAGTGAAAGTAAATCAGATACAATTTATAAGATTAAATAATACATTTACAAAACATGTATTTTATTCATATTTAATGAATAAGTTCATCTTTTTTCGTATTCTTTTTATTTTTGCCTTATTAGTTGAGATGGTACTAGTCAATGTGTGATTTCGAAGTTTTATTAAAATTATTATTCTTATTTATAAATGCAAACAGAAACTTGATAGATTTCTTTATATGTTAAATGTGTTTTTTTCGTTATTTGTCTCAACCGATCGTCCATTGTAAAAAGTTCACTTTATACCAACGTGTGACTTATGTTAGCTTTCCGCAGTCGATATATCGCTCACTCCTTTCAAGAACGTCATAAATAAAAAATCGTCAATTTTCAGTTGTGCATGTTTTCGGAATGCACAGAAAATGTACTATATCCCAGCAAAAGCGGCATGAATATTTACCCGAATATTTACTTTTATTATTTAAATTATTTAACTGAATATTTACCCGCTACAGGGCAGAAAGTGGTATTTTTACATTTTGAAGAAAAGGTATTGTTTAATATTTTTTTTAAAGATACTAAATATTTTTTTAATGAAAAAAAAACCTTCAGGTTTTACCTAAAAAGATCTGTTGCACAGTAAAAAGTTCAATAAGTGGCTTGATATTTATTTCAATACGTTGCGTTATATTTTTAAACTTTAAAAACGTTCTCCTGAAAAATCAAGTTTTTTGATTTATGACGTTCTTGAAAGGAGTGAGCGATATGTATACATACCAATTAGTTTAACATTGTGTGAGTGTCAATAAGTAGGTACTTATCTATATTTGGAATACAAATTGGTTGTAGTGACTTGGTTGGCCGGTTTAGCTTTCTACAAGTATCAGATCTACAATATATGTATCATCCATTACGTAACTGCTACTACATTATCTAATTTGATGGAAGACCTTGATCTTTTTGACTGACAACGAACTAGCGATCTTAATTGGCTAACTCCAGACATTGAAATCCTGGCTCGGATAACACACGAGCTTATCTATCTGGCACATTCCATCAAAATAAATACTTCGGATTATTTAAAATCTAATTTTTAATTAAAATTGTACTGTGCTACAGATTTAAAGTGCTTCTCTATGGCGTCTAAAGCTGGGTTCTCAACCATCTACCTAAAAGAAGATAGAAGCATTCGAAATGTGGTAATGTAGGTTGGAAAAGTTCATGATAATTGCTAACCAGCATCTTGTAACGTGGAGTGGAATCATAAAAAAGAGGAAATATGTTAAACAAATATTCCATTCCATTAAAATAAATATTTCGGATTATTTCAAATCTAATTTTTAAATAACATTCAGTAATATTAGAATTTGCCTGATTGATTCGTTAAGTATGTCATCTTTCTGATGGATTCATAGCAGACTATACCGAAAATATGTGAATCTTACACCTGATTTTTAATTGAGTACCAGTGTATTCGTCCGGATTGTGGTCTCGTGGTTAAGACTGCGGACTCTCGATCCAGAGCTGTTACATGTTTTGAAAAGCTTAAATATTATTTTTATTGAAAATTGTACGATGCTACATATTTTAAGTGCTTCTCTATGGCGTCTAAAGCTGGGCTCTCAACCATCTACCTCAAAGAAGAAGAAGCATTCGATGTGTGGTAATAGGGTTGTAAAAGTTTGAAAAAAAAATATTTTGAGACGCATGGAAGAAGAGAGAGAAGTTATAGACACTACGAAAAAAAAAAATTCAAAAGTACTTTAGCCATTTTATGAAAGGATAGTAATACGTATTATATTACAAGGCTAAGTCGAAGTTAAACCCGGCATGGGAAAAAGACGTACATCCTGGCTTATCCTGGTGAGGGGATCCAGGCAAAGTAAAATTTGTCATGATAATTTCTAACCAGCATCCTGTAACGTGGAGTGGAATCATAAGAAAAGAGGAAATATGTTATTAAATATTCAGATATGTTTTTGGGCACAAGTACTGAATGTGTTGAAATCAGTATTTATTAATTTCTTAACAAAGATATAGAAGTTTTTAATGGTAATTAATAATTACTCAATCGTAATTGACTATATTTGATAATGTCTGATGATCACTGGGTCTAATGGGTGAAAACGTTATTCACCAGAATAAATAAATGGAAATGTACCAATATTAAACATATTTGATCGATATATTCATTCTTTAATAATGTTTATTGTATATAATGATTATTAATGAGCTGGTTACCAGTTATAAAATCAGCGGAAACATCAGATATGTTGTACTTTCTCGGATAAGGCTGTCAATTTTAGAAATTCTGAATCACACGAAGATAAACCGGATTACACTAAAACTGCTTTTGACAAACCACTTTGGTAATAATGAGTTAGAATATAGATGTATCCGTACAAGATGTGAATGGTATATGATACCGCACAATGCACTATCTAGAGTTATACGGTTATTCTAGATTTAACGGAAATTATTTGTAAAATGGGCCAAGTGATCGAGACGATTGAACTCGACTGGATTTATATGATTCATGTCATCGTGTCGCGTCTGAACTGGCGGATGGCGGATGTCGAGAGTAGAATCCGAAGCTGCGCGCCATGCCGCTAGCCTCTAATAGACCAGTCACATCGAATACAACAGACAATATTGGTTTTTCATTTGTTCCTTCCAACAGTCGAATCGGACACAGATTAGATTTTGACATTGAACGCTTTCAAAATTAGTTCCAGTCGTCACAGTTAATTAAAAACTACATCGACGCTGAAAAGGAAAAATGACTTGAAGTGCCTTTTCAGTTTAATTTTTTCTTCTATTCAGAAAATATCTTCTTGAACAGGCAACAATTATTACCTAAATTAATAATATGCCTCAACACTGTCAACCTGTGAAACTTACTATTATTATTATTGCGATTCATTTATTTTGTTATGAAAGTAATAATCATTAAATTCTTATACACTTTTATAAATTTAAAAAATAAATAACATAAATTACTATAACTACTACCATCACGCCGTAAATATAATAGCAAATAATTATTTGTAGAACAAAAAGTCGCAACAAACCTTTTCGCTTTCCAACATCGATATTGTTAGAGATTCTTCGACTCTTAACCAGAGATTTTGAAGTATAGGGTGTTTTATTAGAAGTTTGGTTTGGAAACTGGCAACATTGTTTCTACAGACTGTCAATATCACAGTTGACAGTTGATTTATAGTCAGTACGTTTTGCCATCTCACCGTGAATAGACTGAATGACTATTATGCGCGTCGCAGGTTCGTGAATGGGCCGAAAACAATATTCAGCTTGATCCTCTTTTTTAACGCTAAGTTTTGTCCACTGATAAGGCATATTTTTGGATCAATGGCAATGACAATAAGCACAATTGCCGAATTCGGAGCGGAGAAAACCCAAAAGCCTTTGTCGAGACGCCCTTACATCCATTAAAAGTCACTGTTTGGTGGGCTTTATGGGCAGGTGGAATCTTTGGCCAATATATTTTTTAAGACGATGCAGGTAAATGGAGAGCGCTACAGAACCATAATTACTGACTTCATCATCAGGGTTTATTAAATTCTAAAAAATTAAAACATTAAAATACTCATAAATTATTACATTCCCTTACCAAAAACTTCCACACACTGTTATGTGTGTTAGAATTTAATAAACCCTGATGATGACAAGGCTCTTGTCATAACCTGTAGGTCAAAGTGTACTTATACTAAAAAAGTAGTTAAAACAAAGTTATTTAATTTTTTAAAGTTTATAAAATGTGCCACAAAGTATCTGCGAAAACATTCAAGAAACAGACCTTTTTTGTACTTGTCTACTTCTAAGTATGTTTGAATGTGTCAGAAAAATACCTATTTTCTATAAAAAGGGTTATTGTATTAGATGGCTCAAATTAGAATGAGTTTTCGTGCAAATTTCACTGATACAATGGCGGGGAAATCATGAGGTCATTGAGCTAAGGCACCAATTCTGTGTAAAAAGAACTGAAGTGCTCTTTGAACGGTTAACGGTGCATGAACACAATTATATTGGCTGAGTGTTTCCGCACTTTGGAAAAGCCAATAATGCCAGGGGACTACTTAACTGGTTCCTTCTATCTGTGTGCCCACTCAACACGACACCGGACCGATTCTTAACTGTACTCACAATGGTATTTGTGCACTGAAATGTACCTACTTGTTTTTGTGACAAATTATTCTTAGAAAATGATAGATACAGATTTTTTAAAAACTACTTACGTCTGAAAGATCATACAGGGTAATCGAAAAATAAAGCCAACATATAAAATAACTGTTGGGTATATTTCAAAAATTAAAGACTGAATTCTAATTTCATTTACATATATCGCTCTCTCCTTTCAACAACGTCATATATCAAAAATCGTAAATTTTCAGTTGTGCATGTTTTTGGAATGCCCAGAAAATGTACTATATCCCAGCAAAAGCGGCATATTTTTAACTTAATATTTACCCGCTACAGGGCAGAAATTGTTGTTTTTGCATTTTGAAGAAAAGGCATCGTAAATTTTTTTTTGAATAAGCTAAATATTTTTCAAATTGAGAAAAAACCTTCAGGTTTTACCTAAAAAGATCTGTTGCACAGTATAAAGTTCAATAAATGGCTTGATATTTATTTTTTATACATTGTACTATATTTTAAAACATTAAAAATGATCTCCTGAAGAATCAAGTTTTTTGATATATGACGTTGTTGAAAGGAGTGATTGATATATGATAATATGTGACGCGTTATGTCTTATTAAGACATTATCTAACACGTTCAATGCAATAACCGTGTTTAATTTAGGATATTTTACCCAAAAATTCAATATGGAATTCTACCAATTGTCTGCACTTATAATACATAATATAAAATAACTGTTTTATAAAAAAATATATAGAAGGTAATTCAATGGTTTGATCCTTAAATGTGCCAAAAAATACACATTTTTCATACCTTTGTATCTTGTATTTCAGGGACGAACCGAATTGCGAATCCTTTTATTTATTCCTAAATAAAAGGATTCGCAATTCGGTTCACTGCAGTAGCAAATTTCTTCAGCTATCTTGACAGTTCGGCTGTCCAAACTCAAAACACAGTACGGGACATTTTTTTGTAGTACGTATTTTTTTTGCATTTTTGGACTAAGTAGAATCTACTTAGTCCAAAAATGCGAAAAAAAACGTACTACAAGAAATGTCCCTTACTGTGTTTTGAGTTTGGACAGCCGAACTGTCAAGATAGCTGAAGAAATTTGCTACTGCAGTGAACCGAATTGCGAATCCTTTTATTTAGGAAAATATATATCCATTGAGTACACATCGAAAATTATTATTTACAACCATAAGATAATCGGGTGTTTTTTTAAACCTTCATAATGATATTTATATTTTCATAATGATATCAGTTGTATTTCATATTTTTTTGAAAAACTTAAGCCAAATTGTTGTTTCTACATTTTCCCAATTAGAGTTAAAATTTGTCGAAATGGCTATTGCTACCTATCCTACTTTTTAAATTAAAATTTATCACAATTCGGTTTAGTGAAGTGTTCCTTCCAGTTTATATAAAAACTGTTGAATTTTTTAATAATTTACGAAGGGAGAATGATTACCAATGTTTTTTATCGTTACGTGAGACATGCTGTGACGTTTTTCACGCCAGCAAGGTTTGCATAATATTAAAAGTTTTTAGTGATTTAATTGTGAGTAGCAATTTACACAAAATGTCCGCTAATGGTGCGAACTTTACCTCGTCTCAAATAACCGTTAAAATATAGTCATGGCCAATAACGTAAAAAGAAGAAGGTGTAATAATAAACTTTATGAAAAGAGACGTTTTATTCATGTGTGAAATTACTTATCTGTGCCATAAAAACGTACTTTTTTGTTACTGACGGATTTCTTTTTGTCGAATGAGGAAACTCGGTACGACTTGACTATGACTATGAAAAAAGGCAATTTTGCTCACACATACACTTTATTTCCAAACAGTATTTTACAAAATTAATTCTAGGTACTTAAAATAAAAATTTGTGCTAGTTTTTATTTTTATTTTTGTGACGCCAATTAATTATTTTCTCTAAAATTATTATCGATGTATGTTCGAATTTGAGTTGTTTTAGTTTTTCATCACTTGAAATTTTAATAGTATTATTATTTTTAGAAATGTTAACTTTATTTTATGCTTAGAATTTAAGTTAAATAATGAAATAAAAAACAACCAATTTTTTATACTTTCAAAATAGTTTATTTAAATTTATTTACAACTTGATTAGCAACAAATAGTTAAATGATTTACAATAATAAATAATTAGCAATTGCATGTTCCAATCAATTGTATAAAAAGATAATTATAATCATGTAACTTTTGTATTTACAATTACCATTCTTAGATATTTACGACTAATTCTGAGATATTTTAAATTTATATACATATTCATAAGGTGTGGATATACGAGTACAAAGTCGTAGTTTTTTCCCGATTTTCATTGTTATATAATGTCACAGAGAAGCCTTCGCCTGAGTGATTGCTAACGAGAAGAAGAAGATAATGATCACTAGGTTTTCTTATTGTCAGCAGACCACAGTTTCATGACTAACGTATTATTTAAATTCTAGCAAAATCGAAATAAATACCGATAAATCGCTTAGTAAATGTTATAAACGTGTTTTGACAATCGCCATAGGCTATTAGTAAGAGTTCTAAGTGAAAGCTAACAAGACTGTACGGTACATAATTTC